>NW_010259571.1:0-25175 GCF_000690775.1 Eurypyga helias
CAAACCATTCTATGATTCTAAATGGTTGCTCTGTCAAGCATATTGAAATTCCATGAATTTATATTTTAGAAATACTTCAATTTTATTTTTTTCAACATCAGTAGCAGAATAATGATACACCTTCAGAGACACAAGAAAGTTGCTATGTAGTCATAACATGTTGGGTTGTAATTTTGACTAACTTTCATGATTTCATGACATATATCAAATAGCAGGAATTTTAAGACTGCCTCAAAGGACTGTCGCGGTCATGCACATTACCAGCATCTCCAGGAGCCAGGATTGCTGTGACACACAGTCACGAGGAATCTAGTTTGGAACGCAAGTAAGTTCATGGCTTTTATAAGGGGAAAGACTAAGGACCTCATTCTGATACTGGTTTTAGTAGTGTAAGCTGAGAGTAAATTAATGATAGGGGAAGCTACTCCAAAACAGGCATGAAAATAGCACTGCTGCATTAATTCTTTAAAAAAAAAAAAAAAAAGAAAAAAGCCCACAACCCTTGTCACTTGGTGAGTTTGAGCTCCTTTAACCCCCACAGACTTGTAAAACATGATTCCTATCAGTCCATTTAGAAGGAAACTTTGAAATATTCATTCAGTGTGCCAGATAAATGTTTTTGCTAGTTTGACCTTTCTGGGACTATAGCCTACTTTTATCTGAAATTATTAGTATTATATCATCTCATTTTTTGATTGAGTAATTAAGATGACTTTAGTCGAAATCTGAGTGATTTCAGAGAAAAAAATGCTGTGGAGAACGCTAAATGTGTTTCTGGTAAACAAAGATCTCCAAATTAATTTTGTATTAGAATTATTTTATACATATTCCTCTGCATAGATATTTTATTTTTAGGAGTTAATTAAAAAAAACTGACTTGCATGCAGAAGAAAACAAGTTTTAGCCTTATCAGAGATTAAGATTTGCTAACGTAATTTGTTGCATAATTCAGGAAGCAAAAATCCCGACTTAGAAGAAGGAGGTCACAGGGCACCCTGGAGGCAGTTCTTGCAGGCACTGTGTACTTTCTGTTGAAATCAGTGTCTGCAGTTTACTTGGATACTGTTAGTGCCTATTCCTGTGTGAAACGCAATACTCCATGCAGGCCTTGAGGTTGTTTACAATGTAGAGGAGGCAGAGGAAGTACAGAGTATACACTTTATATTTACATAAAGAATACATAACGTAGAACTGGGGGGGGAAAATAAGGCATCATCATTCTCTTACGCTTTGAATACTTGTGGCTTCCAGCCAAAGGTGTAGAAATATGTCAGGATGTACTTGTCTGGTATAGGAGTTCAGAAGGCAAATTGATCACTGTTTTGCTGTTAAAATATGATGAGACACAGAACACTGACACATTTTATCATTGTATGTTTATGCTTAGGATTTTACTTTATTGTTCATATAGCAACTATTACCTGTCTCTGACTTGGAAAAACTTACTTTTTTTTCTCCAATAACTATGTTTAATATTAAAACTAAAGTCACTGTTTGACTCTTTTTCATATATATTCATAAAATAAATATCCATACTAGCAGTTTGAAACATTACAAACATCTTTGGTTCAATGTAACTTAAATAAACACAGTCTTCAGTCTTGAGTTTGTATTTTAGATCCATCTGTCTCATTAATGGATTGTGTATATCTTTGGAATTGCGTAGGTGCTGTGAAGTATTAACTGATTTTGGCATCCAGTTCAGACGGGTATCACAGCTTGGCTTTCTTCCTCTTATCTCCTATGAGTGATACACTTTAAAGTTTGCTTTTGGCATGGAGGTAGAAGAGTACAGAATCACTGCTTTTCTGAAAAACAGTAATTGTTATGAAATACATCATTGCCTTTGTCTTTCACTGATGACTTAAATAAAAATCTTTGCCTTAAATCTGTCCTGGAGATGAGGGGTGGTTATGAAATATGTTATAATGTTTTCAGTAATAGTCTCTCACTGATTTACCTATTTCTTCCTCCAGATACCTGACTTCAGAAAACAGATTTGTGTGTGGAGGTGTATTTACGAATGAGGCAGTAAAGCCTCTTCTAATAGTACAAAGGAGATCAATAGTTAGACGGAGAAGTCAGAATATGAGAACACTGTATTGCTAAAGTAGAATGAATCCTTGAGTCTGTGAAGTGCTGGATGTTGGTTTGAATCTCGAAGTCCTGTATAATGTTGTTTGTTGTTGGAGGGGTTGGATAGGAGCAGAGCATCTGAAGTGGAGGAAGCCTCTTTGTATTCATTGGTAGGTAGATGCCTTTTTGAAGGTACTGATGATGCTCCTGCATCTTTGCTCCTTACACACATGCTACTCCATGCTGCCTTCACTTAAGATATGAGGAGAATACTATCTAGTTATTAAAGTTATGTTAAAAATATGAGGTGTTAAATCGCAGTACTTCACCAGCTCGTGGCTGATTAAGTATATGGTTCTCTTAGAAAGGACTTTCCATATTTTTTTTAGGCTCTCTTTGTTATCATTAAAGGTGTTAAAATTGCAACTGAGTCTATTTATGTAAAGTAGAAGAGCAATTTAATAGCTGAAAAAAAATAATATTCTTTCAGGTACATAATATTGAACCCTAATGGTGACATTCAGCAGTTTAGTCCATGATAAATGAATAAAATCATTGTTGGGTTTCAGAATACTGTCTATTTAAAGGTAAATTTATCTGCTGCTATTTATAGGCAAACTGAAGTTATCTATTTCAAACTCTTGATTTTGTGCTGTAGCAGTAGTTGGAGTAATTACTTAAGGTCATTAGGTTTATGTAGCTATGGGTGTTTCTGAGACATCAGCCATTGTTAGAGGTCTATCATGTCCTAGGAGCAAGTGCTGGGGAAAAATGAAGAGCCTTCTGCCAGGGGATTGGGATTAAGGCTCTTGGACCTTCTGCAGGAATGACGTCTTGCAGCAGTTCATTCCTCCCTCTGCCTGGGCTTTTCAGTCTTCCTCAGATCATACATTTTAGGTGATTGCTCAATGTGTTCATTCCCGAGCTTTCTCTGAAATTCTTACCTTCCTCTTGTCTGGAGCCCAGGCGGGAGGGACAGTTGTCCTTCTGATTCCAACACAACTCCATCTTGGGATGTTTCAAGTCGCCTCTATCCCAGGAGCGTTTCAAAGTTCGGTGATGCCCCACTACCACCACTTTCTCACTGGGGTGCTTATTTTGTCAAGCTGCTGACTGTAGATGTCATTTCACAGACTTCATATAAAGCTTTTCAGGCCTGATGAAGGAGAGCTGGCTCCCCGCTATGCTTCAAAGTTTTCCTCTGCACAGGGTAGTCACTGAAATGCTTAGAAAATATTGACTAGAGTTTGTGTGTAAGAACATCTCATTAGGTCAGTGAGCTTTGGTCTGATATAACTTACGTGTAACAACAACTTGAGGTAATACAACTTTTAGAGTCCTAGGTGTGAGAACATGCACTGTTTTTCTTTAAGGCATAAAACTTTTAGGAGTGCATAAAAGCAGCGCGGTTTGTGTGTTTGTGTTGCTTTTTTGTTAAAACAAGATTTCATGCCAAATTCTCTGAGGATGAGGCTTACCCATTGCATGGCTTTCTCTAAGTGAAAGTTGGATAAAGCCTTCCTCTTGCTCAAGTGATAGGGGATTTGGCATGGCTGACTATCAGGTCAGTCAAGGGTCAGGTAAAGAAATACATGGCCCTTAAAATAGCTTGATAATTCTGTGGTTTTTTTTTTTACTCTGTATAGAGCATACAAATTCTTTCTTACATTTAGAACACTTTAGGGATTGAGCTAAATGCATCAATTATAGGTGAGAATAAATATATTTAGTGTCAGTTTAAACAGGTATCAGAAAAGGTGTCTTACTGAACTACTTGTTTTCCTGCATTGAAGGTGTCTTTCACCCCATGCCCTCTGCAGCTGTTTGAAAGGAACACTTTATGTAAGCTCAGGAGAAGTAGAACATGTCACTTTGTGTCTTAACCTGAGGAGACTAACTGGTCCATCTCTATCTCGTAGCCACTGGCTTTGTGTTGTCAGGAAGGCAGTGTTCCGGGTCAGGAGTCTGAGTGAAACCAGAGCCTCTGCTGTCCCACCAGGCTGTCTGAGATACCAAGCTCTTGTGCTTCTTGGAGTACATGGATAAACTCAAAATAGAAAATAAAAAGTGAGTGCTTCCTTCTGTGGTGTAATTTGTAGAGAAAATAAAATAAAAATATCTGTGGGATAAAGAAACATGTCCTTCAAACTAATGTTATTTCCTAAACTACTTCCTTCTCTGTAGTTTATGGCAAGAAATAACTTTCTTCTGGCTCTATAGTTACTGTGTCCTCTAAACTTATTCTGTAGTAAGGAAGTAGTGGTGAAACACAAGCAGGAGTAGGTGACTATAGCAAATTACCATTTAATTGTCGTAATGTTCCACTAGCAATTTAAACAGGGTGTGTGACCGATAGATACCCTTTCGGGTTGGCTTTGAGGTACACTTCACAAATTTTTAAATGTATGGTTGAAGCTTTCTTTGTCATACTTCAGGGCTGTATAATGAGTATGAGCACACACATTTTTCCCCTCCTTTAATTAGTGAGCTCTACTTCAGCAAGAGAGACAAAATACTGTAGTAGATTGGGCACTGGACTGGAAAGTAGGTCATGCACTTGTGATTATTAAATGTTAGTCATTTAGTTTTCTCATCTGAAAAGGCATTTGGAGGATGAAAAGTAGTATAAAGAACTTTGTCTTGTATAATTTGTCTTTTTAGATAATATTTTACTATGTTGTCTTTGAACTGTTATAATCTGATTTATATTCATAGTTTTCTTTCCTTGGTGGGAATCATCTGGTCT
Source organism: Eurypyga helias (assembly GCF_000690775.1). Lineage (NCBI taxonomy): Eukaryota > Metazoa > Chordata > Aves > Eurypygiformes > Eurypygidae > Eurypyga > Eurypyga helias. The sequence goes on from NW_010259571.1 coordinate 4,823, forward strand.
TTGCAGTAATCACTCAGAAGGCTGCTGTTTCTTTCAAAATAGCATCTAAGTAGACCCATGTCTAGTCTGTATATTCCTGACATACCTTGTCCATGCCTTTCTACCTTCTGCCGTGTTGCAATTACAAGTAGTGAGGTTATTAATGGACATGCAGTCTCCTGCACATCCAGTTTTATAGATCCAGAAAATCCATTAGATGTGACTGCAGATCGTGGCCAGTGCTAAATGCTGGGAGGAGGAAGGAAGATCTGAATAGGCAGGAAGAAATCACCCATCTGTGTAGTTAAACCTGCTTCTGGCTTCAGGCCATGCTGTGCCACATGCAGATTAGTTCCAATTAGATGAAATGGTACTGACCCTTGGCTGCCTCCTCTAAGCCTCCTGGTCCTGGGCAGTGTGTGTAAGAGTTGCCCCCATTCCAGCTGAGTGGGGAGAAGAGGTGAGGAAGTGTTCAGTATTTATCAGCTTGATGCCTGAGGAAGCTCAGGTCAATAATTTCTGCAAGAGAAGGTATTTCAACCTTCATCTAACCAGTACTTGGTATTTTTTAACTCTGTGAAACTTAGTTTCTTCAAGAAGCTACTAGAATTTGTGTCTCCAGGACTTAAATTCATGTGATGATGTGGATGAAGGCTGAATTTCGAAGGGTGTATTTACCTATCTGAAGATTTTGCTAGCTACTGGATAGGCAGAGATGATAGAAATTCAAAATGAACTCTTTTCCCATGCTTATGCTACTGATGTTGATTCCCTAGGGAAAATGCCTTGCACAGAGAATGTCTACATGCTGAATAAAACTCCTGCCATAGCTTGTGTAGTGGAATGGACTGTTGCCCTCAAAGAGATCATCTTAAATTTTTTCTTTTCTAAGGTATGATAAAAACAGTGTATGTGTATGTTCTCTGAACAGAATGAGCTGCATACATTTTCTTTACATATGAATTGCTATGATATTCTTAGAAATTACGCTTCTGTAGTGAAAATACCCAGCAAAATAAGGTTTTCTTTGAAAGATAACTTGATGAAGGTTGGATGGTTAGCAAAATGAACCTATTTTCTTGTCAGAATACTGAATTATATCTTAATCCTCCAGTATTTCAGAATAGATTCCTGTTTTCTATTATGGGATTTCAGCAGTGACCAGAAAGCCTACGTGATGAATTAATATCTGTGAACCTAATCCTGATAATACTTAATTATATAAGTAGCTGCAGAAAGGTAATGCTTGTCTGGCTGTGCTCCAGATTGCTAGCCGGGCAACTCTCAAAGTATACAGTGATAAGCATTTTTTGGCCCTGAATATATTTACATGCATCTATTTGAAGTGAAATTAAATATTCAGATACTGTGAGGAAACATGGCACATGTATGAAAGCCCCATTTTTTTTGGACTGGCTTCTTTCTTACACTTCATTACGCAGGTGAAGCTGCTATGTGGAGAATGCAGCAATAAGGCAGTAGTTAGACATACAGCTGTAGAAAACTGAAGCTGGATCTGTTGTGAATGTATTCTACGTTCTGTGAATCTGTTATCCACAGCAATTCTCATTAATAATAATAATAATTAAAAAACCCCCCAAAACCTCATTAATCTCATTTTGGGCCTGTGGGTCTTGGAATCCAAGTATTAGTGCTGTGAGAAATCCAACTTGGGTTAAAGTTGGTATGATTTGAACATGAACTTTCCCCACCTCTCCTGTCCTTCAGTTGTCAGTATAAGTTGTTATAGGCAAATGTATTTCAGTTCGGAACACCAAATCCATGTTTGCAGGAGCAGAACCTGTTTTGGCTAGGAACGCTTGAGTCACAGCGTGAAGAGAGCCTGGGCCTCTCTAGATCATTTACGCTGCTCTTCCACTCTCTGCCTTGAAATGAGTAGTTAAAGGAAAATGCAAATTTACAGCTGAGTGGTTTTGTCACATGCGGCACATGGGACTGAAGTATTTGAAGTAGTCTCAACAGCATGTCCTGGGTTTAAAAGCATACGTTCTAAACTGAATATGAGGAAACCCTTCTTCCCCGTGAGGGTGACAGAGCCCTGGAACAGGCTGCCCAGAGAGGTGGTGGAGTCTCCTTCCCTGGAGACTCTCCAAAGCCGCCTGGACTTGTTCCTGTGTGATCTACTCTAGGTCATCCTGCTCTGGCAGGGGGGTTGGATGAGATGATCTCTAGAGGCCCCTTCCAACCCCTTCCACTCTATAAATCTGTAAACAAAATTACTCCCCCTCCTGTAGTTTTCCAGGCTAAGGAACTCAGAAAGAAATTTTATAAGCCTTTTCCATGACTTAACCTACCCAATTTACTCTGTGCTCTGGCACCTGTCTAGTAAGTTTTGTCAAAGCACATTAGTTTAATTTTGGGGAACTTTTTTTTTTTTTTGGTGTATGTTTATTGCACTGCAGTTGGCTTATCTCAAGAAGTCTTTCCAATACTTTGGCCCAGATTCAACTGGCTTACACGGATGTGTGAAACCAACGTGAGTGTGTATATCAGCAACAGTAATGAACGAATTGAAATGCAAGTAAAATCATCACCATGAGGTTATTTATTTCCTGTGTCTGGTGGTAAAACTGTGATGTCTCTTAAAAATTATCCTTTTTTCCTAAAGCTATAAAGATCACTGAATGCTGCTTAGTAGGAGCTTGTAATATCATCACCGGGACTGTGAGTGAAATGTTATTACAAAGCCATCGGGTAATTTCTGTTGGAAGGGAGCTCAACAGGTTTCTGGTCCAACCTCACACTCAAAGCAGGTCAGGTAGGGAGTGAGAACAGATTGCTCAGGGCTGTTTCCTGTCAGGGCTTGATAACCTCTAAGGACGGAGACTGTGCAGCTTCTTTTGGCCACTTGTGTATGTGTTTGACTGTGTTCATAGGGAATTTTTTTTCCTTCTATGCAGTCTGAGCCTCTCTTGTTTCACCTTATGCCCTCCTGCTTTGTAATGCTTTTGAGGGCCTGGCTGTGTGTTCTTGTTGGCCTCATCATAGGTGCCAGAAGGCTGGTATTAGGTCCCCTCAAAGCCTTCTCTTCTCCAGGCCGAACAAGCTCAGTTTTGTAACAGAGGATGTGCTTTAGCCCCAGATCATCTTGGTGGCCCCTTTACTGAACTTGCTGCATTTTATTGGTGTCTTTCTTGTACTGGGGACCCAGTAATCTCCTGGATTGTTTGTGTCCTGTCTTCCAGCAGAGGTTAAGGAGATTAAGGGCCTGTGATCTGGGAACGTGCATTGTAGGTCAAGGAACAAGGGCAGTTTGTCAGCCTGATCCTCAGTTTCTATTGTTGGTGTGTACTGCAGTCAAGGATTTCAGTTATTCAGCTAAACATTTATCTTACCCTCATATAAATAGCAGGAGGAGGAAGAAATAGCAGCATAGAATAACACATGTGCATGACCTCTCTGTTAAATTCATAAATCATGTTGAATACAAGTTTCTTGGCAATATCATAGAGGTTTTTGAATACTGAAAAAAAAAAAAAAAAGTGAAGCTATTGTGTCTCTGATTCCTCTGCTGCATTTGTGGAATTGTCAAAGAGCTATCAACACTTCTGTGAAGGAAATACAGTGCAACTAGAGCAGATTCTTGAGAAGCTGGGAAGATTTATTCAAGCAAACCCAAGGCAGTGTTTTCTCTTTAGAGATTTATTGGTTTTTTTGTGTAAGTAGCTGTTGCAGGGGAAAGGTCTAGCAGAACCCTGTAGTACTCATTCCATCTTGCTCTGTCTGGCCTGAGGGCTGTTTCTAAAGCAAAATGGTTAATATTAATTTCAAGGAATTATCTCAATTAAATACTAAGTGGACAACCCCATCGTCACTAAAGAAATTTAATTCTCAGGTTGAAAACTTTTTGACTGGGTCAACAGATCAAATCAGCTTTGGTGGTGTGTCCTGTCCATTGTCTGTCCCGTCCATCCTTGCCCTCCCCTCCCCTCATCCCCCAAGTTGTTTTCACTTTCCTCATCATTTAGGTCTCTCAGAGGTTTTGGTGCATGGAAATTAAACTGCAAGCCACAGGCCAAGTGTGCTGCAGAGGAGACAAAGTTTGAAAAGCCTCAGCACCAATTGCTTCAAGCTGTCATCTGCTCTGGTTGAGTCAACTGTTAAAGTAGGTCCCCCCTGTATTACTAAATAAACTAATACGAAAGCTAGCAAAGACAACTTGAAACTCTGCTGGCTAGCTACCTACGTTTAGATTGCTGTAGATCAGAGTTCAGGCCAGGTAGAACAGATGGAAGGTCTTGCTGTCATAACTGATTTCTCTCACCAGGAGAAGGGAGCAATTCAGATTCATCTTGCTAGATTTCTGTCTCTGATTTTTTGCAATATTTTGTTCTCTTTTTCCTGACCACTTTCAGCTGTGCCCATGCCAGTTACCTTTCTTAAAGTTGTTTTACAGCTTTGAGCTTTGTTTGGATTCTCAGTGATTTCTGGATGTCCTAATAGTAGCCTGGAAACTGACACCCAGAATCACAGAACAATTCAGATTGGAAGGGGCCTCTGGAGCTTATCTGGTCCAGCTTTTTGCTCAAAGCAGGGACACCTTCAGAATACTGCATGTGTGAATGGAATAAAACCTGATCAAATGGAGTCTGGCGGACCTATAGCTTATAGGATCTGGAGATGCCTATATGCTTTTGCCTTTCGGTTCCTGAGAAAACCTTGCCCAATTGCACTGCAGCTTGGCTGAATGTGCCATCTACTTTGAAGAAGGTTTAAAGTGACTGCTGTGGATTTGACTAGCCAGCTGACCACATTCCTTGTTGTGGTCTTAGCCTGCTCAAACAGGCTGGAGCTCCACAGGCTCAGTCATCTCTGCGACTGGAGAAGAAACCCATCCGCTGGAGCTTCACTACCCATGGAGCTTACAAGAGATAAGAATAAATGATAAAGTTTGGCTAAGGATCAAGAGGATTTATTGGCACTGCACTTGACCTAATCAATGGTAATGGAATAGAAATAGCACAAACATCTTGGTGAGTTAGAACCTCCACTGACCAGGAACTTCTTTTTAGGGAGAAAGCCAAAGTCTGCTGCTGTTTCTCCTCTTGGATTTATAAGGTGGTTGTTGTTGTTTGTTAGTTTTTTTTTTTTTCAATTTGCAGTTGTTCTGAGTCATGTGTAATCCTTTGACTGCACAATTCAGAATAATTTAATCATATTATTCTTGCTTATGTTAACGTGTCAGTGGAAATATAACTAATACGCCATAAAAAAGAATGTGACATTTTTCTGTATTCTGTTGAAGAGAAAAGCGGAGTACTTGCTGTACCTCATGCTCATGTTACAATAGTTTTCCACACCAATCTCTTACATCTTAATATGCTTACAGATAGAGATTATTTAAGTAGTAAACACTCTGCTCTTTATGGCCTGTGTCTTCAATAGCAAATAGTGGTGATCTGTAGACTAGATGCCCACAGTGTACAGTGTCAAGGATTTTTTTAAGGAGTCTGAGGCTTGGAGCTATTTAAAAGTTTATTTTAATTTTTTTTTGGAGATTGGTTTTATTTTTTTATAAGGATTTTTTGTTTATTTTCATTCTGTTTCTTTGGTAGGGGACAAGAAATTTGGGGTATTTTTTTTGTCCTTTTTTGTTTGTTTTGTTTTTTTTTGTTTGCTTGTTTAGCTTTTGGACTAACTAGTCTGAGCCTGTGGACTGCCTGCCTGCTTACAGCTCAGGTGTATTTGGTGAACTCCTGGAACACATCTTCTAATTACTTTTTATCCAAAATGTGTTCACTTGAAGTGCTCTCAGACTGTTCCACAATAGGAGCTGAATACAGCGAGTAGTGACAATCAGGAAACTTCATTCAAAAGACTGCATCCCATTCAAACAAAAGAAACTAATGCGTGTGCACCTAATATATCGTTATGAAATAAAGTGTCCAAGGCTTCTAATTGTCTGGGCTTCAGCACATCTATAGGTTCCATCAGCTTTTAGTGTAGTAAAAATGTTTCATAGGGTTTTCAAAATTTATATAGGTGTAAACTATGCTTTACCTCCATGCAAGAGAAGACAATAGCTTTGAGAATTTCAGTTGCTTATCAGACAAAATATATGAAGTTGCTGCGGCTCAAAGTTAATGCTGGTTTACTGTTGGGTTTTTTGTTTGTTTGTTTTCCCTGCTTGAGCAACCATCCTCTCATAGCAAAGAGAATTTCATCTTTCAAATAAATAAGAAAAGTGCGATTAGACATGTACCGGAATGCAGGCAGCACGTTCCTGGGAGTCCTGTTAAACTGCGCAGTTAGACTGCGCTCCATGTATCTCATGCTCTCAACATTAAGTGTGGGTTGACACAGTTACATCGAATCCTGAAGGTCCAGAACTGGTTTAGAGATTGGTGATGCCAGCAATTCCTCCTGTATTCCTTCTCAGCCTCACGAAAAACAGAGCTGGCCGTTGTCTTCTCTTTTCTTCACGACAGAAGTTTTTGTATGCTATTAAACCCTTAGCAAGCATATTTTCAACTTCCTCTCCTTGCTTTTATTTAATTGCTTTGGATGGACAGTCTTTGGGTCAGTGTGTCTTTGTATGTTTACTCCAACCATATTTGGATGAAAAAAACCAAAGTAGAAGTGCATAGAGTTTGCAACTCCTCCCATTTATACATTTTTTCTGCATATTCATTCAAGGCACAAAACCCATAAAACAAATTAGTAGAGGGATCGTTAAAGCCTGTTTTAGCACAATGTGGAAATGAAGAACAAAGAACCAGCTTTTTCAGTAAAGCATCTTCTGATAGCCTGTGAGACCATCCGCAGGACAGCTTTTCCTATCATTCTCCTGGAAAGTATAGGAAAGAATATGCAATAGTATCTGTATTCATTAATATTGGTGATATATCCCCCTAAGAGAAAACTTCCAGGGTTAAAAAAAATCCTATATAGGCGCATCACCTGGAAAATTGGCTTTGGATGGTTATGTAAATCTTTCTGAAGGCTAGACAAATCCTTGACAAAAGTAAAAAGGTTCATTTGTAGGATATAGAGCAGGTCTGGATAGGGGTTTTGAGGTAGATTTCAAAACCAAGGCAGAATACAAATCCTGTACTTGAACATTCCTTCTGTGTCACAGCCTGAAAGGGTTCCAGAAGGTTTTCTTATAGCAAGAGGAGTTATGTTATATTCTCTTGCAGAAATACAAGAGAAAGTTGATGAAGTGCATGGAAAAATAACCTCCTCGTTCAAGGAGCTGGAAGGCTTCAGATTTTGTAAATACGTTCTACTTGGAAAGCATCCCGATGGATGATCAGTTTTCCCTTCCCGGCTTCAGAAAGGACCTGTGTGACCTTGCTATCTGCTCTCCCTCAGCAAGGGGAATAACAATGCTTTTAATTTCAGTCATGGTACTGCATTAACCAAGGTTAATGAGTTAGTTTCCATTTCGTTTGGTACAAATCCTGTTGCAAGTGTGTGACCAGATTGAAGCAGTTTCTGCTGTATGTGTTTAAAGGGCTGTTTGCACACAGTGTTCAGCAGAAACAGGCTACACAGACCAAAATTATTTAGCCAGACGTGCTGTTTATGGCAGTAATGTGAAAAGTTGCTCTTGAAGGCTCTCTCGGGGCGGGATGGGTGGTGATTTTGTGGAGGGCTGTGGCAGGGCCTCTGCTGATGCAGCTGTGTGGGTAGAGCCCGCTCATGGAGATGGGATGTATTCCTGCAAGAGAAAGTTTCTTGTCAGCTTAGCGTTGCTACAGTCTTAGGCAACACAAGCTCATCTTCCAAAAGCATTCTTCTGCTGGCACATACGTCAGGGCTGTTGCTCCCATAACTACTTGTCTGGGGCTTGTGACTTCCTCTGCGCAATCCAGGCTGACACAACCGTCTCTGTTGGCTTAATGTGGACTGGTTCTATGTTGGACAACAGCACGCATAGAGGTCCTGCGGGTCTTGGTATCTGTAAAACTCAGTCTGAAACAGTGTGAGAGAGGGAGTTCTCCATCTCCCCACCATTGCTGAAACTTCTTATCGTCTGTAGTGCTTTTTAAAACAAAAAAAAATTATTTTTTTTTTATCCTGAATTACTTTTCTTTATGTGGATGAAAACAATCCCAGCTGGAATTCATCTCTTTAGCGTAGTTTAGAAATATATCAATCAATTAACTGATACTGTAGGCAACTATTGTTAAACTGTAAAAAATCCAGCTGTTTAACAAAAGAATATTTGTGGTTTTGATGATCCTCTTAGAATCAGTGTACTTTAACATTGCTGCACTCTCCACTGGCTTTTTGTGTTTCCTTTTAGTAAGTCCAAGGGTGAGAATTGACCTAGAAAATCTCTCTGGCAATGCTTTTCTTGAAAAGGTTGGACTTCAGATTTTATTTCTAAACTGCTAAATAGTGTAAGATGAGTAAACACACTAGAAATAACAAGTAAAAAAAAAAAATTTTCTGTCTAATTATCTGTGCTATGCTGAAACAAAAAAAAGTCATATTGGAGCTATAAATATTTCTATGATCTAACTTAGTAGCAATATTAACTGTGTTTAGGACAGTCCAAAAAAGACGACTGTCTTTCAGCCATTATTCATTAACATTAAACCATGGACAAAATGAGATTATAATCTAACCTCATTCTCCCTAATTAATCTTCTCACCTTTCATAATCATAGAATGGTTTAGGTTAGAAGGGACCTTAAAGACCATCCAGTTCCAACCCCCCTGCCATGGGCAGGGACACCTTCCACTAGACCAGGTTCCTCAAAGCCTCATCTAACCTGGCCTTGAACACTTCCAGGGGTGGGGCATCCACAGCTTTTCTGGGCAAAGTTTGCTATGGAAAACCAGTAGATGCACTTCAAAAAATGGTCTTAAAATGAAAAGGTTTTGTTCAAGTAAACAGAAAAGCTGCCGTATTAGCATATATTTATTATGCTTTCTTTTCTTGCAAAGAGAACTCACCCCTTGAACACAGAACCAAATTAACTGCTAGATTTGGTCCAGCAAATGATGCAACTAGAAGAGGAAGCATTTATTAGAACCTCTTAGTCATCTTCTAAAATGAAAATGTAAAAATAAATGCTTCCAGCTGTCTTCAGAGAAATATTTCTGCAACAATTTTATCTGCCTTTTTGAAGAATCTTTGCAAATTGTTCCTTTCAATTTGTATGAAAAATGTGTTTAGGAAAAAAACCTACCCCCAAACAAACAACAAAAAAAAAATCCATGATCCAAAAAATCCTATCCAGGATCACAGAGTAGTGGGTGAAAGGAAGGACAGACCTTGTCTAAGGAAGATTAGGAGGGAAAACAATTCTCAGCAAAATGGGAAAAGCCTACAAAGAGAAAGTGAAAATTATCCATTTTGTCATTTATTATTAGAGAAAATAAGGAGTAAAGTAGTTTGTGGGACCACAGATTTTGAGAAACTAAAAGAACACTCAAAATCCAAAATAAAAAAGGAGGGCAGAGTTCAGAGACAGCATTCTAAGGTGGACTGTGTAGTAATTTGGTTTTCTAAAGATTAAATTACGAATAGCCAAAAATTACTTTGCCATTGATGGAGAAATGATTAATACTTGCTTTCTAATGCAAGAAAAATAAACTGCTGTAGCTTACATATGGTTCCTGGCTGAAAAAAATTGTCATATGTCAAGCTAGCATTGTCAAGAGAAGTGTGTCGTCTCCTCCACACAGCACTTGTGAGGCCACATCTAACTGCATCCGGCTTGGGACTCCCCCCAACAAGCTGTGGGTATGCTGGAGCTAGTCTGGTGGAGGGCCACCAACATGATCAGGGTGCTGGAGCATAGGATGTATGAGGAGCAGCTGAGGGGCAGACCTGAGGAGGCCTGGGGGGCACCTTTGTGCTGCCCACAAGTACCTAGTGGGATGGTGTAGAGAAAATGCAGGCTCATGGTGGCAGGGTCAGAGGCAAGTAAGACAAATTAGAATGTGGGAAATTCCAAATAGATTTGAGGGGGGAAAAAAAAATAGAGAAGTACCTGGTGTAGAGAAAATGCAGGCTCATGGGGGCAGGGTCAGAGGCAAGTAAGACAAATTAGAATGTGGGAAATTCCAAATAGATTTGAGGGGGGAAAAAAAAAATACCTTGAGGATGGTCAAGTGCAGTGGGAGGCTGCCTGGAGAGAAGTGGAAACTCCATCCTTGGAGAGACTCAGTGCTCACCTGGAGATGGCGCTGAGCAGCCTGGCCCAGCTGGACCTGCTCTGAGTAGGGGCTGGGCCAGGGGACCTCCCAAAGTCTTTTGCTACCTGTGTGATTCTTGTTATTTGTGGTAGTTACAAACTGTATGCATATAATATGGTTTAGATTTCATGGCTGACTAAATTACAAAGTTTTGTTCTCTTAAAATAATATCTAGTTAACCTTTTTCTGGTATGTTGATGAAAACTTGGCTCAAATTGCTTCACAGTAGTGACATCTGACTTTTAGGGAGCTATGACAACTGACTTAAATGGGCAAGAATGGTTCAGATGTTAGATATGCGCTTTCTGGTTTTATGAGTGAGAACATAGAACTGTAAATTTTCTGGTTTAACACAACCTCTTTATTTTCATTTTCAATCAGCCAAAATGCCATGTATGCGCAGGGTTAGATGCTACCAGAGGGAACTAACCCTAGAAATCCCATTTTTTGCCTGTCAGTTGCCCTGCCTTTCATCTTCTGATCCAATAGGGTTTTTGCTAGTGTTATTAATGGAGTAAAGTTTTGTCGACCATGGTTTTATGTTTCTCACGGGCATCTTACCAACTTGAGGACAGAAAATTTTTCTAAATCAAACACTATAGAAGTGAAGCTTATAATTAATTACTTTACTGTAGACTTAAGGTGCTGGGAAAATATTTAGTGGTGTGAAAGAGTTCATTACAACTAGGAAGTTGTAACTAAACATTTTTTTTGAGTGCTCTTGTCAAAGGAGGAAGCAAAATTTCCCCACCCTCCAACCCCCCAGTTAATATATGTGCTTGTAAGAACAAGCATATGTAGGGCATGTGAACTGTGGCCCTGTAAACTGTCTCATGTTGGCACATGGGCTTCTTGGCATCCATTTTTGAAGAAAGCTCTGGATGTATTTTAGTGGTTTCCTCTCTTTAGAAGAAAAAAAGAAGAAAAACCGGACAATAGAAACCAGTCTAGACCTGCTCCCTCTCCAGTAATGATTATCTATGAAATAGTGCTAACCTAAGCAGCTATTACCAATTTCTGCTCTGCCATTTCAGAGCCCGGTATGTGGTTGGGTTTGCAGGGTGGTGGGAGGGAGAAGGGGACTTTTATAATCACGTCATTTCTGTAACTTGGATTCTGTTTTATCCAAGCTGCCTGCAGTATTTTATATGGAATTTACCAAACCATTTCTTTATTTAAAAAAAAAAAGTTCAAACCACACGTCTAAAATCAGTCAAAATTGTTGGGAAGCTTAAGAAAAGCAAAGAGCAGAAACAAATAAGCATTGTTTTTTAAACAATAACTTTTATAGTACTGTTGTGTATTTGTCTGAAGAGAATTGTGTGTGAAAAGATCCCTAATTGTCTAGATAAGTTTTGCTTTAATGGGTTAGAAAGTGCACTGAAATCCTTGGGGTTTTGTTGGTGGATCGCTGCCAGCACTGTGTATTTTCATGCAACATTCAGCTGAAACAACCAACCAAAATACTTTTTTTATTTCTGAAAGATTCTAATTTTCCTGTAGTGTAGAATTCTTCTAGAAGGAGGTGAATTGACTGGTTTTTGGTTTTGAATAGGCAAATTTCCTTAACAGTGTAACTGATAACAAAGAATGAAAAGGCAATCAAACTTGTCACAGTTCTGAGTATGAGATCCACTGGGAAAGAAAATGGGAAGGACAGAGCTACGTGAGCTTATCCAAGAGGTTTTCCTGACCTACTTTTAGGTAACACATCTTGAACTTGGCTGTCACACTTCAGAAATACCAGGCATTAGATACCATAGTATCATAGGTAATAACCCAAACAAAAGCTTCAGGACTTAATTTCAATTTAAAATTGCATTTTACTTTTTTTGTTTGTACTGGAAGTTGTTTCTTCTTTGGTAAACCGTGTTTGGAGGAAGTTACCTAGTTCATCAAGAATATGCCTGTATGTGTAACAGGATAAATATTTTGGATTCTGTGCACAAAAATCTAGAATTTAATAATTATCCATGTTTAGTGGAGTTTCATATGTGCCTTTCTCAACTTGTGTCCCTACTTCAGAATCTAACAGGCTAGAAATCTCTAAATGCTGCTCAGCTCATTCTTCCACATGTGGGAGAAGTAGAGTATCTAGTAGGGTTATTTTATTGTTTTCTATAGTACTACTAATAATAGACTTGTTTTAGCCCTTAAACAAAACCATTCATTTTGTAGAAGACTTAGTAAATAGTTCTGGTTCAGCACAGTAATTCAAAGATTCCAGCTTTAAAAACTTGCCTAGCTGGGAGATACTTTCCCAGTGGATGACATGCTTTTCGTACCTGTTGTGTTCGAAGGACCCTTGTATTCCCCTCTTGAGCGTGTGATTTGTAATTCCCTCTGAAAGCAAACTGGGATTCAGGGTTCACCCTTATGAACTTTTGATGGGATAGTGCAACACGAGAATTGTTTCTGTGGTCCCTTTTCAGAAAACAGTTGTTTTTCCCAACTTGATATGTAAGGGATGTGCCTGTTGAGCCTGGGGTCAGATGATGGGCTTTGCTGCTGCCCAGGTTCCCCAGGGAGGTCATTAAGTTGTTGTTCAGTTCCTTGTGACAGAATCAGCCTGGAAGAGTGCACGCCGGGTGTAAAATCACAGCTGTACATGGACACTTGTTCTGCCAAGATAAGTGACAAAAGTTTGGAGGTAGTGATACTGGTGAACCTATAGCTTATATCATGATTACCGGGTGGGAACAAATAGCTTGGCCAAGGCCATTGCTTGCAGTGTCAGTGAATGTCTGTAACTAGGTGCAGTCACTGTAAGCACTCACTCACCAGGTCATAGGTTGCAGAGCCCTCCCTCACTCTCCAGTGCTGTCCCCATCCCCTCTGGGGTTGAGGCTGCCCACCCCTCCCTGGGAAAGGAAATGTTACATTTGCAGTGGGATTTAAGCTTTCCATCCAAGCATGGTTAGGAGCAAACAGGAAAGTAAGGTGCTTTGCGTGTGTGTGTTGTGTAGGAAGCAGGTTGCAGCAGCCCAGAGCACTTTTGGCTCGATTACTTGCAGTGCCTATTTTTTTCACTCTTGCATTCTTCTAGGCATGATTTCTTCAGCCTTTACATTTGCATTCATGCCTGTTCCCTGATTTTAGTGTTTCCATGCACAGGTTGGACTTGCTTTATATTGTCCATGACTCCTCCCTTTGAATTCTCTTTCAGTTATCCATAGAAAATAAATCCTGTTACTGTTTCTCTAGCTTAGCTGGCTTTTCATTCTCCATCTGCTCCAGCCTTCTGCTTGGCTTTTCCATTTCCATTGCGTTCAGTCACAGCATTTCAGTTCTGCACTCTTTCTCTGCTTTCTGTTGTGCTCTTTCAGCAGCTCCCACAACTCCTGTTTTTACTTTTGTCTAAAAAAAAGAAGTCATCTACTTCTTTTGGCCTCTGTGAGGGGCAGATAGAGATTAACTAAATTGGGTCTGTGTCCCCAGGAAGGCTAGTGACTCTGCAGTATTGAAGCTTGCTTCCTGTAAGGGGTGACAAGTGGGCTTTTTTTTGTTTGTTTTTTTTTACTCTAAGGAAACAAGTATTTCTCATGAATCTTGTAAATGGATCCCAAAGTTCAATTTATGTAAATCACATTTCCTACTAGAAAAATAAGCTGTCTTTGGAAAATTTTGCATATTATAGCTTAGACATATGGTCTTATTTTGAGTGCCAGTACTGATGAAAGAAATCTGTGCCTTCCAAGGATTGCTTTGCTATGCTGAGAGACTTAACACTGACGCTTCGTTCAACACCAGAAACTGCCTTTGAGACCCAAACCTTTTGGAGAAGGAGAGCCAGACTAGTCCCTCTCAAAACCAACCATTGCTTATTTGGAAAACACCACTCCACGCAGCAAGCAGTGGTACGCTTGGCAAAACAGGAAGAGTGGTGAAATAATGCGAGATTTTTAGATTGGCATCAAGCTGCGGGTACCCAGTCATCAGAAGTGATGGTGAATAGCTGAAAGCTTGCACACCTGCATGTGAAATGGTCTGCATAGTGTCTGGCAGGATTACTACAGTATAGGTAGTCAAGGTACAGACAACCACCATGAATGTGGTCCACTTTTTCATATGAAGTTTTTACCATAAGCTGTCTAAAACGCCAAAAAGGCAGTTTGGGATGTCTGATGCTAAAGATTTTTTAGTTACGCAGCAGGTTTTTCTGCTCTTTGAAACACTGCCAATTCAATTTGTTTTGCTGTTTGAGCTGAGGAAAAAAAAGTATGTATATTTTTTGTTTAATTTTTTGAGCTTTTGTATCGTGAACCTTTTCATCTTTTAAAGAAAAAGCTTGACATGCAGAAAAGGAAAATTTTACCTTGATGTGTCTGTGCTTTTTTTGTTCTGTTTTCTTCTCTACCTATTTCTTGCCCTTGAAGACAGTGCAGGTCCTTAACACGGAACAATGGAATGGTTTGGGTTGGAATGGACCTTAAAGATCACCTAGGCCCAACGCCCTGCCATGGGCAGGAACACCTTTGTATACTCACATGGGAGTTCCCATAATAATGTGAGACAAGTATGTTTGAAGATTATCTCGTGCCAGACTGGAAATAAGTTATACTCTCAAATATGTGTAGAAATAATAAAACTAATGAAACAAAACCCCCAGTAATGGCTTCAGCTATGTTGCGTGCACTACATGAACTAAAAGTAGGGTGCACTTCTGTACTGTGATTTCCTTTTCTTCATCAGCTGATCTCCTAACCATCGGGTACCTTGTGAGCATTAAGCTTCCTTTAATAAGAATGGCAAAGAAAGGGCTACACTTTTCATGTTGAGCAACTGAACCCCTCAAATTGTTGCATAACAATGTCCAGAAAGGTAACGCGTCCCTTGGGTGTTCAGGGAGGTTGGGGCTGGAAGTGATGCTTGCTCAAGTCCTGTGAATCCGCTGCATCATGGATTTCAGCTAGGGCTCTGGTAGAGAGGATTGCCTTTTTTTTCCCCTCATAGACCTAATTTGTGGACCTCTTTCACATGTTTCCATCTTCTGTAATGAGAATATGCCATTTGAACTTTAGGAACAAATAAAATAAGATTAGTGTGCCAGTTTGTAATGTGGAGGTTAATAAACAAATAGAACACAAATGTCTTTCTGAGTTGGTTTCTTTGCTGTATTGTTTTGTTCAGTTTTGCCTGAAAGGGATTTAATTTTGGTGTTACTGGTCTGGTTCACATCACTTTGTACACTTCTTGAAACATTTCAATCCAGATTTGTTTTGTAGTTAACTGGTTATCAAACTGATGAAAATTGATGATTCATCTTTCTTGGACTGAGTAGGTCTCTCACTGTTGCCTAAAATACATTGCACATAGGTAATTTAAGTGTAAGGACCTCATGTAAGACTTAAAACCCTGTTAGGAGTATTTTCTTAGATATGTCACAGTCTTACACTTTGCCTTTATTGCATAAATATGTATTTTTCAAATGTCTTAGCTATTAGCCTAAAAATGTTGTGGTTTTCCATTTTATCTCAAAACTACATCCTCTTCTTGCATTACTGATTGCTCCATACCATCTTGTGTAGGTGCTCTTTATAGGTCTGCTAGCTGAGTGTGTCCAGAACAACCTTACATCAAGGGCAATGGTTAATGCCTGCTCAAGATTAATCAGGTTTGATAGCAGTTCTCATTTTGCAGAAGTAGAGGATCCTGTATGATAGTTTCTTATAGCAAAAGCGGGAGTTATGTAGCTAGAAAAAAACTTTTAATGGAGCTGCATAACTAGATAATAAAAAATATGAAGGGTGGGAAGGGAGGGGCAACACTTCCTTCAGGTTCAATCACCTACGCTTATGTTTAATGCCAGGATATGTTCTTCAGTATCAGCACAGGAAATAGTTTTCTTAAGATTTATTTTTTCCCTGTTTGTTTTCATGTTGTTTTAGACTTGTGTTTCTGTGGGTGGCACAGGTGGAATAAAAATGAGTAAATCACAGTTTGCTTTGAAAACAGGAGCAACTTGAAATCAATCTACTCAGAGGGGATTCTTGGCATTTTTTCACCTTCATGAGTTTTCTGTCAGGTAGAACTCTTGAGTGCCTGATAGCAAATTCAGATGGGTTTATATTGGCTGGTTTCCTTAACTGCCATTTAGATTTCCATTATGTTAACTTTTCTTTAATCTAGTATTTGCTTTGATGAGTCTAGCTCTTTTGGAGAGTAGTCAAATGGAAAGTGATATACCCTATTTTATCACAGCTTTTCCCATGATTTATTTTGGTCTCATCTTTCCTATTCAGATTCTAAGCAGATAAAATTGATATACAGGTTGTATTTTGGCAAGAGCAGAGCTGTATGAATCCATCAGGTACAGCAGTTTTAAATGGAATTATTCTGTCATCAGTAGAAATCTTTCTTCGATCAACTAACTTTTTCCATACTCCAGAAGGCTGTTGCATAACTTTGCTTTCTCTCTGCAACTGGTTAAATGATTATTTTGGGTAACAAAATAAAAACTCACACTAAGATTCTGGTCTCACTGTATCTTATTTTTCCTGTTAAGCTTATGTTTTAAGAGCTTGCTTTCTTAGTCAATCTGGTCCTCAAAGTTTTTCTCCACATCTTAATCACAGGGATAGAAACAAAAAAAGTCAGTATTTTAGTCTCTGTAGCAAAGTTCAGATAAGCTTATTATCAGGAAGATGTATTGCTGTGGTTTAACCCCAGATGGTGACTAAGCACCACACAGCCACTCCCCTTCTCCCTCCACCCCTGGCAGGATGGGGGAGAGAACCAGAGGAGTAAAAGTAGGAAAAATCATGGGTTGAGAATAAAAACAGTTTAACAAGTAAAGCAAAAGCCATGCACACAAGCAGAGCAAAACAAGGAATTAATTCACCCCTTCCCACTGGCAGGCATGTGTTCAGCCTTCCCCAGGAAAGCAGGGCTCCATCATGCATAAAGATTTCCTGGAAAGACACATGCTGTAACTCTGAATGTCCCCTCCTCCTTCCCCCAGCTTTATATGCTGAGCATGGTGTCATATGGTATGGAATATCCCTTTGGTAAGTTGGGGTCAGCTCTTCTGGCTGTGTCCCCTCCCACCTTCTTCTGTACCCCCAGTCTACTTGCTGATGGGGTGCTGTGAGAAGGAAAAAAGACCTTGACTATGTGTAAGCACTGCTCAGCAGTAATGAAAACATCCCTCTGTTATCAACATACATACAGGCCTGTTCCTGGGCTGTATCTGAAGTGTGGCCAGCAGGTTGAGGGAAGGGATTCTCCCGCTCTACTCTGCTCTTGTGAGACCCCACCTGGAGTGCTGCATCCAGTTGTGGAGCCCTCAGCGTAGGAAGGATATTGACCGGTTGGAGCGAGTCCAGAGGGGGCCACGAAGATGCTCAGAGGGCTGGAGCAGCTCTGCTATGGGGACAGGCTGAGAGAGTTGGGCTTGTTCAGCCTGGAGAAGAGAAGGCTCCGGGGAGACCTTATTGCCCCTTCCAGTACCTGAAGGGGCTACAAGGAAGCTGGGGGGGACTTTTTACAAGGGCCTGTAGTGACAGGACAAGGGGTAATGGGTTTAAATTGAAAGTGGGGAGGTTTAGATTGGATATCCGGAAGGAATTCTTCCTGGAGAGGGTGGTGAGGCAGTGGAAGAGGTTGCCCAGAGATGTTGTGGATGCCCAGTCCCTGGCTGTCTTTGAGGCTTTGAGCAACCTGGTCTAGTGGAAGGTGTCCCTGCTGGTGGCAGGGTGGTTGGAACTGGACGGTCTTTAAGGTCCCTTCCAACCCAAACCAATCTGTGATTCTGTAACATCGTTTTCAGCAGTAATCCAAAACACAGCCTCATACTAGTTACTGTGGAAAAAAAAATAACTGTATCCCAGTCAAAACCAGCACATTTACAAATAGTAACTGACAAAGTCATGTGCACTCTTCTATCCCTTAGCTGCTATTGCAGATGCTCTGATAATCTTTGCCTGTTTCCCTAGTAGTGAGGGTGACTAATGATGGCTACTCTGAGTGTTTAAGAATTCAAAATGGAGAAATAGACCTTTTCATGAAATGGGTACTTCATTGCTACATACTTAACAAAGCATATGTGAAGAACACTGTTGATTATATGTGCGTTCTTTTACTAGAAAGACTTTCTTGGTTCAAAACAGGATTGTTTCATCCATGAATGATTTGATCTATGCTTGGCAGCATCCTGTGAG
Source organism: Eurypyga helias (assembly GCF_000690775.1). NCBI lineage: Eukaryota > Metazoa > Chordata > Aves > Eurypygiformes > Eurypygidae > Eurypyga > Eurypyga helias. The sequence continues at coordinate 23,137 of NW_010259571.1, forward strand.
GCCCTTGATGATGCATCTTTTCTGAGGTGTTAGGGATGGGTCCATTATCTGAATGAATTTTTTTTCTTAATATTTGAGCTCTTGACTACAATAGCCATCTGCTTTTATACTTAGACTATATTCCACTTAGTAAAGGAAAAAGAGTGGTAGCATAGCCCTCAAAATTTCATAAAGCTCTCAAGGATTCAGTATTTGGCACAGGTTTACGGCATAGTTTAGGTTTTTTTCGGGGTTGATTCTTTTTTTTTCATTAAACATGATAAAAACATTCACAATTAATATTCATATAGATTTCTTTTCTACGTTCTTGAATAGCCATCTGATGTAGCCTGGAAAGTAAGAGTTGATGCCATGGAAATTAAATGAATATTTAGGTAATAAAAGTCTGTCTAGCATAGTTTATCAGATAGTAAAGTATACTGACCTAGTAATATAATCTTGCACCATATTTTTTATTAATGCTATATTAAGCCAATTAAGATGTCTAACATTTCTACTCACTAATGATGAAAGCAGTGCAATTTATTGTTTGCAGTTATTGGTTATGTAATACTACCTTTAAGAAGAGAAAAATTAATGGCTACCAAAAATAACTGGTTAGGTCATAAGCCCAGAGTTTGTTCCGCGGGTTGCAAGGCCTGGCTCGTGGCTTGAATTTAGGATGTCAGTCAGATGTGTTAGAAGAGTGGTTCACTACTACAGCTGCATACTACGTAATTAATCTCTTGCACTGAATAATCCTGGAAAGAATATATCAACATATGTTTGTCTCTCATTTCTGTTTGTCTTAATTACTCAAAATTTTTGAGTAGAAACTGAAATGTTCTCGATAGCCATGCCCATTTCCCAATACTGACAAATACATGTTGTCAGTAAGGGAAGTAGACACCTGTCTGTGCATGGTTCTTTCAGAGATAAGGATACTTTGGTTACTTAAGAATAATAATTGCCTCTTGCTTCCAGTCCGCAAGGCTGCACTGCTTGCTTACAGTTTTCTTGCATTTTCAACAGCACGTTGTTGTGCTGATGCTTATACCAGAAATCAGTTTTGCATACATGTTGGGGTGTTGGTTGGTTTGGGGTTTTTTTTGGTGGTTTTTTTGTTAGCTTTCCACGTGCATGCCACTGGAGCCATGCAGTTCATCTCTGCTAATAAACTGTGTAGCTTGGATATGTCCAGGAGACATGTTTCACATGAAGGAAGTTCCAGCAACTGCACACGGTTCAGTCCAATTCAATAGTGTTATGAGTAAAATGAGACACCTGGGTTACACAGAAAACTGATCTTACTTGAAGAAGCTGGGTAACAGTTTAAAGAGACCTTTGTAGAAATCTTGGTTCTGAAATATCTATTTGGATGATAAAAGTAAAATGAGCATTGGCGCTACACAATATTATTATTGCAAGAATAAATCAGTTCAAAGAAAAGCTGAAACTCAGCTATAAGTAGGAATTTGGAGTTGGATATGTTCGGAAGGTTCTTAGCTGAGTCTTGGATCTGTTGTTGACTAGAAATAATGTAGGCTGGGATTCAGTTTAAAGATCAAGACATCAAAACTTAGGTGTATGAATAGGAACTTAAATCCTTAGCCACACTGTAGATTATAAAGCCGTTTTAAACCATAGAATCTTAGCATGGTTTGGGCTGGAAGGGACCTTAAAGATCATCTAGTTCCAATCCCCCTGCCATGGGCAGGGACACCTTCCACTAGACCAGGTTGCTCAAAGCCTCATCCAGCCTGGCCTTGAACACTTCCAGGGATGGGGCATCCACAGCTTCTCTGGGCAACCTGTTCCAGTGCCTCACCACCCTCTCCGTGAAGAACTTCTTCCTGATATCTAATCTAAACCTCCCCACTTTCAATTTAAATCCATGCTCTGAGGTATCTGAGAAGTATTCATGGAGCTGGTGTACATGACCTGTGTTTCTAGAGTGGTGGCTGGAGGCTGCGCAGGATACCCTAGTGGCATCTCAGATGTTTTAAGGCACTGTTCCCTCGATGCTTATGCTTGCAAGTGAGCTAAATCAGAGTAGTTAA
>NW_010259572.1:0-14618 GCF_000690775.1 Eurypyga helias
GGGCCGAGGCGGGGGGCGGGGCCGCGAGCTGTTTGTGTGCGCTGCGGTAAACGCGCTCCTGCGCTGTTGGCTGTGCCCGGCTGTGTGTGCACGCAAACAGCGCGGATGGGCGCATGCCCGCAACTTACATACCGGCCACGGAAGCGTTTTCCTGTGCCTGCGTTGTATATATAGTCACATATCGAACACAGTATACAAGTGAATGTTTTCTGTGCATTTCAATGCCACATATAACTCCTATATTCAATTTATCCATGCAAATACATATAATGTCATATCTGGTTCTAGATAAAGAACATTGTGTATAGAGAGAATATTATATATAGGCTGTCTTCTTAATGTAGGTTTCATATGTCTCGGGTTTATATCCATGTGATGTTCCATGCATGTATATCATGTTTTATGTCAGTGTGTTTTATACATGCATGTGCTTTTACATGCGTTGTTGGTTTCTATAATGTTATTTTCAAATACTTTATATATAAATACGCATGACAGAAAAATATACAGGTATATGGAAAGCAATATGATACATTATGGTATATATAATATATAAATGTAGCTTATTAGGTGCGTGCACTGGTAGGTGTTAGAGGTGGTCTTCCGTACTGAGCATTAATAGCCATGTTTTTTTACATTCAAGCCCAGGCTGCGGGGGATCATTCACAGCCAAGAATGCACGATAGCTCATTTTGTAAATACTGGACATTTTGCATTAGATAAGGACGTATCCACCCTGTGCTATGGTATGTGTATCTCCATACGCTGATTTTCATATTGCCAAGTTGCCATTACTTGGGGGCACCTTGTGCAGCCCACGGTGCTCCCTGTGAGCGCCTGGGGAAAGGGCTGCTGCGGGTGGCCAGGAGCAGCTCCGCTTCAGCGCGAAGGGACGGTTGGCTGTCAGGCTGGCGGACACAGCCGGCGCTCAGAGCCGAGGGCTGAAGAAAAAAGACATGATGAGCTGCAGGCATAAGCTGCCCTAATCCAGGTCACATTGCCAGCCATTCTCTGGCTGCGCTACCTGCCCCCATGGGGCGTTCGGCAACATCTGGCGCTTGTGAGTCACCCTCAAAACCAACAAAAAAAACCCTAAAAACCAAGCACTTGAGGCACGGGGTGGCTGCACGTGCAGACATGGTGAGGCAATGTGGAGCTGCTAGGGCTGAAGGCAACAGGAACTCTGCAGGCAGGAGGGCTGCAGGGTGGGGGTCTGATCATTCTGGAAGCCCCATACTGGGAGTGCTGGATGCCCCAGCTGCCCCATCTCTGATTGGAGCTCTGAATGAGCTATCGTGTATTCCTGGCTGTGAATGATCCCCCTCACCATGGACTTGAATGCAAAAAACCATGTTTATTAACGCTCAGTATAGAAGATGTTTGGTAAGACCTACCAGTGCACGCGCCAGGAGAGCCTGGAGGGGACGAGGTCTGCAGCAATGGAGCTGTTTGGGGTAAGGCCACCTCTTAATGGCATCATTGAGCCTGCTGTGTACCCTGAAAGGCTGCGTCTGCCTGTCACCTGCATCCTGCCCCGCCGAGTGGGTTAAGCCAGGCAGATCTATGTCACTGAAAATACCTTCATCCTTTTAATGAGGATTGCATGGCAATTCTGAAGTGCAGGTCAGTTTTGGTCTGTACAAGGGGATGGAGAGAGAAATGAGTGCTAGGGAAGGCAGACACAGAGATTGATTTGTCCCATCTCTTTTAAAAGCTTTTGTGAGCTGGGCAATAACCTGCAAGCACCGTCAAACCCTCGTAAGCAGCCGGGGAGCCGCTGGTGGTCTGCAGCAGGCTGGTTGAAAGCACCGTGTCGGATCATGAACCAGTGAGAGCCATGGATATGACCAAGCAGGGGGTGTGTTGAAAGCTTTGGAGACCTTAACCTGGTGTGGCAGGACAGCTGCCACCACTGGCACTGTAGGATAGCTCAAACCCAGGGTAAAAATTTTTACAATTGGAAAACCACAACAAAACAGTGAGAGTGAAACTCGCTGCATGGACACGCAGGTGCAGAGCCAGGGTTAGCTGGGCTGGACCCGCCACAGGCACTGACATTTTAGAAACAGCAGCGCAGAGAGAAATCAGAGCTGCTGCTCCGGATCAGGGACCTTCTCCGCAGAGACCAAAATAGATCCACTCACAGCCCAGTTGCTCTGCTGCCACTGGCCGGGCACAGTGGCAGTGTTTGGCACAGGGAGCGTTGTGGAGGGGTGACTTTCTCGAGAGCTGCTCCTCCGAGCGCATTTCCACGCTGGGGTGTCGCAGGGCAGCAGCCTCCGTGCACAGCCTTTCATTACTTAAGCCTTTGCTTAACAGGTACCACCGGGTCTCAAACTCGGCCTTCAGCCCTCCACAGGCCGTTGGCATGCAGGGGTAAACGAAGCAGGAACAAATCCATGCACATGCCTGGGAAGGTGCAGAGATTTGCAAACGAGTCCAGAGGAGACAATGGTTTTGTCCAAAGCTGGTACATCTGTAACCAGTTGTGGCTTTGTGTATACAGATCTGGGAATTGGCAGCAGAAGGATTAAAAGAGGTGTGTTTAGCTGTGAAAAGGGAACTTCCCCCTCCCTACACTAGTCAGGTGGCTTTAGCAGTGGCCTCACTGAAGCCCATCCATTATGTCTGGCATTACTGGCTCTGTAGAAACCAATTGCACGCAGCCCACTCGTGTGCATGTTGCAGAGATCAAAGCAGCCTCTCATGCCTCTTCCTGGAGCTCCTGCACCCAACTCCACCTCCCCAACCCTGAACCTCTCCAAAGCTGGTCTTCCCAAGTCAAGGAATGAATTTTTTGTCGGGGCACACAGGAACCAGGCAGGGTGGCTCTGCCATTGCCCACAGCAGGCTGGAGCCAGGGGGAATCAGTCAAAAGGAAAAACTGAATTTCAGGGGTGAGTTTGGTACACGATGACCTTGCCGAGTGGCTACGGGGTGCAGCTCGGGGTGAGCACAGTCCAGCGGTACCTCAACTTTGATCTGGGTAGACTCACATTATGTAGGTACTGTAGGGCAAAGCTGACACTGGAAATCAGTTCTGGCAGTGAAAATGGGTGCTGAGGCTGTGGGTGAAGGGTGCTGCACCAGGCAGTGCATAAAAAACCACGTCAGCGATGGTTTAGAGAAAGGCAATGGGTGCTTCACTGTTGGTTGTGACTCACTTAGGTTCCCACAGGTAAATGGACTTTGGGAGAATTGTTGATGTGGTCATTGTATCTTCAGTGCTGCATTAAAGGGTGCATTTCCCACATGGGGATAAAGCCAGGAACCCTCTTTCAGAGCAAACTCTGGGCAACAAGCTCTTGTTTGGCATATCTCATGCCACAGGATCCTACCTACACCACAGGCTCAGTCCATCCCAGATGTGCTCCCACCATCTGATGGGAAGAGGCGAGGAGCCTGTGTTTGACTGTGGCAGCCTGTGCTCTTAAACCGGAGAAGCAAACATGCCTGAAAAATGATCCAGCTGATGGATACTTCCTTAGGGGGACAGGCCTGGTAGGCTCCACCGCCCCTGTCACCCCAGCTGTGCGTGCAGTGAGCTGAGTCGGCATGCCTTGGCTCTCACTGCTGCAGCAGGGTTTGCTGTCTGGACAAGTCGTGCGGTGATGATGAAGGCCATCCAGCACCAGGAATGGTGAGTCACAGTGTGGCCCAACCTTTAAATTCCTACACCTCTGTTCCCTGAAAGCAGCAGCAACTCACTGAGCGAGAGCAAACACTGGGAATGAGCTTGGCTGGCTGTGATGTGTTACAGGGATGCTTTAAGGGAGATGGTGTTCCCCTGGGACTCTGTTTCTCCCGTCTGGATGCACACAGGTGTCCTATCTTTCAGAAAGTTCAATAGGTCTACCCTGGATCAGGCGTCCCCATGGCCTCAGGCATGGGATGAGACCCTCCTGCCCCTGCCCAGCAGAGTTCCAGTGACTACCTCGTGGATGTGGGTCTCTCAATATGCCTGACAGTGAATCCCTTTGGGATCTTCCCTGGTGAGGGGTGTCACACAAATGGCAATGACATAAGCGTCTCTTAGCATGGGCTGTGCACTACCGGAGCCTGGTCACAGGTGGGCAGAGCACAGGTCTAACAGCACTACCAGAGGCACACGGAGATGTAGTTGTTCTCATCTTCAAAACATTGTGGGGAATTAATCCACATACCAGGCAGGCGAGTCTCATGATCCTCGCCCCACAGAGAGACAGGGTAAATGATGTGATGAATGGTGAATCAGGTCATGGCTGCGATGAAATCACGGCAGTTCCTGCCTGCCCGTCCCGTGACCATTAGACCTTATGTACTCATCAGGGAGGCAGCTGGCATCCAAGGAGATGCGAGCGCCAGCCTCTCCTCTGGCGGAAAGTCACGCAACCCGTGGGGAGGTGCTGAGGCATGACTCACCTTAAGAAGCAGCTTCCAGTGCTGGATGTGGCCAGGAGGTCACTGGGTGCATCCTCCAATGACTCGCTCCCGGGTTCTGGCACTACGAGACCATCCAGGTGAAGATGCTGAAAGGCTCAGGGAAGCAGCTCCTGGCAGGATCGGTGTGCCAAACTTTTTCTTTGTTGCCCTTGAAAGACCAGGCCTTAGATTTTAACCCTCTGAATGGGGTCTGGGCTGCTGATGTTGTGGTGAGAGGGCTGTTTGTGTAAATCACTACTGGGGATTCAAGCCACGAGACTGGCCCTAGGGGTGGATTTGGTCTTGCTGCTTGACCTTGGGTGAGTTACTTGATCTTCCCAGGGAGAAGCCCGCTCTGCACTGAAATGGGAGCAGTGCAGAGCAGCAGCTCCTTGGGAAACGAGGGGAGAGGAGCACTATAGTTCCCTGGGCAAATACCTGCAAGTAGGTTTGGTGTGAAAATAGAAAATATTTAGAAAAAGTAAAATGAGGCCCTGGCTTTACCTTAGTTAACAGAAACATACCCCTAAACATGTGGTTAGGACAGATAATAGAGAGGAGAAAGCTGCAACAGTACTGGCAGTTCCCTGTGCACAAAAGACAACCGGTGGGGTGTTGTCTGCGAGCCAGCTTCCACCTACGTTGCATCTGGTGGGCCAGCCCATCCTCCCTCCCCACAGGTAGCTCTGCGGGAGGAAAGAAGGTGGCAGCAAATTCATGTCAGCAAACTGACTGAAAAGAGGAGCAGTGTCTTGTCAAATTGGAAGTGTATCTGGGAAATGTTTCTTGCTTATAGCAAATAAATTGTGCACACTATAGCTGACAGTAGGCTTAAGGATTAGATTTCATAGAAAATTTATATTTTGCATGTCGAAGGGTGTCTCCACCTCCTGCCTACTGGATTAAACCAAGGATTGTGCAGCCAGGAGCTGTTAGTACTTGACATTTAGTTCCACAACACAGAAGAGCAGGAGTTCAGATCCATGGTGGGCAAGCGGCCAGCAACACCTGAACTGGCCGTGGCGACAGTCTTGCAGGATGCAGCTTTCGCTGTGGGACAGCAATGCACAAAGCCAAGAGCTGGATCAGCTTCAGGGCCTGCCAGAGGTCCACGGCAGTGTGTGGGGAAGCGAAAGGCTCCGAAAGGCACTAAGCTCTGAGGGTATCGCACCTGCGAAGCTCAGGTCAGGGGTGGGGTTGCTTGGCCTGGCCTTGTAGTGCGGGTTGTGGCTGACCTCCTGGAATAATCAGTGAGCTCCTGTAATTACGCCGGGGACATCGCACAGTGTCCGTGCCTTTCATCTCTTCCATCCTCCTTGTGGCACATCACGGTTGTGGCTCTTAAAAGGGGTCTGAAGTTTGTTATTGGTGCTGCAGTGTTTTCTGTGGCTTTTGTGCCCCCCTGTGCAACAAGCATCGCTGCCTCGGTGCCTGCAGTCTCAGGGGACTCAGTTTGGTGACCCAAATTCTCCCTTTTTTCACCCACTGCTCTTGTTCTCTGGATGTCTGTTACAGGGAGGTGGTTTAATGCCAGGTACTCCCTTTTGCAGTCCCTTTGCATCTGAATTTTCCTGCCTCCTAAAGGGATTTAGAGCCTTCAGAGCTGCAGTCCAAGGACAGAGCCTGATGCAGACGACTGATGTCTGTGGAAGGGAAGGTAGGAACACAGATGGAGGGAATGGACTGTGAACTTTCCATCCTTCTGTACCCCCAAGCAGCCTGCAGAAAGCAGCTGTTTCCATTGCGTGAAGAGTTGTCCCCTGGCAGGGCAGTTTCCAAAGGTGAGAGGTGGCCCCAGGCAAGGACTGGGAAGGTGCCAGGGGGTTACAGCCCTGCCCATCAGGCATGCTGCCCGCTCCAGGCCTCCATTCAGCATGAAGAGGGTGAAAATCTGAAGGTAACTCCTTGCTGTAGGACCACACAGCACATCTACCCTTTCTCACGGGCTCTGAAAGGAGTTGTTTTTCTCACCTGCCGTTAAGCAAACGTGGATTTCATGATCATGCTATAGAAACCACTGCAGGGGAAGCATCCAGAGAAGTTGTTCCTGGCTGGATTTGAAGGTGCCCTTTAGCTGACCCTCATGTCCCATACACGTTTCTAACCCAGAACTACCTGTTTTACAGGACAGTTCATTTTTCCGAATGTGAGAAAGCGGCCTGCACCAGCCTGGATTGCTCCACATTGTGCTTACCTCATACCACCCTGGCAGGGTTAGTGGGATGCAGTGAGCATCCCTGCCTGACCAGGCAGCTGGACAAGGCTGCTGTGGGGTGGCTGGGTCTCGTGGGTGGCCAGCACCCGCAGCAGCCATGGGAGCAGGCTGCAAAGGTCAGCGGGGCAATCTGTCGTGTAAAACCCCCCGCAGAGGGAGTAGCGTGGTTATTAGAGAGTTCCGATCCTCCTCCCTGTTGGTAGGATACACAACTTTTTCCTAAACACAGCCTGTCCAGCTGCATTCCTGAAGCACACATTCCTTGCTGGCATAGCTCACCCGAAGTGTGGCCAGGAATAGTGCTGCGGCTTCGTGTGGGACCTCTCCCAAATGCATCTTTAATTGAACAGGGCCACTTGGCCTGTGGGCTTGAACTCGGACCAGGAGAGAAGTATTGTGATGACTGGTCCTTTTGCCATTTTCTACCCAACGCCATCTAGTCTTTATCCCGCACATCTATGACTTATAAGCACCACCACTCTTTCAGCTTTGCTTTCTGTTTCTTGAGCATTTGATGGATGCTGTGCAGGTACCACTGCCCTCTAATGGGCTGTGCATCAGGCCAGGCAGGTGGCATAGGTGGATCTGCCTTTTTGAGTTAATGTCGTTAAGGCTTGTTGTCATGCAGCTGGAGGTACTAATTTGTGTCTCTAAAACCACATAGCTGAGATTCAGCTGGCTACTTGTAGCCACAAAGAATGCTTTGCTGGAAGGGCAGTCACTGGCTTTCTGATTTTTATCATAAGTCTTGTGATAGTTGGCTTTCTTTTGACAGGACCAATAACTGGAGCATAGTTTTGGGGTGAGAAGCTCATCTTTCGGTTTAAACCCAGAATGTACATTTGCAGCCCTGACAGTTGCAGAGAAGCTGCAAAGTGACTTCGAAGCATGCTCCCATGGCTCAAAAAACGCAAAATATCCCATGCGTTGGATAAGGAGACAATCAAAAAGAGATATTATGTTTTTTAAGGATAAGTTGTGGTCCTTGAGTATTTGGCACTGGCAATCTCAGGGAAAGATACCAGCATAGCAGGCCTTTTTGTTATGGAGAAACTACCCATAATTTTGAGATCCAGGACCGCAGGGATTAAAGTGTTCAGGAATAGGTGACAGACTCTTCCTTTCACTCCTAGAAAGTGCTGAGAAGTGCACAACTGCAATGGTGAGCTCAGTGGGCCGCCTCTCATGCCCAGGACCTTTTAGAAGAACAGGCAGGAGGCATCAGACCAGTTTAGCTCCTTTCCCTTGCCCTGCATATCACTGCCCACAGGCAACCTTAATGCCAGCACTCTTAATCTAAATACATACAAGTAAGTTATTTTTATAACCCTTTTCTTTTTTCTGAATAGTTATGTAAGAAAGAGGAGCAGTTTCTGCTCAGACCTCCTGCTAAAGACCACTGCACATCTGAGCTTTTCCCTTCCAGTAGGTAATACAAAAATCTATCTTAGGGATTTTGGCTTCATCTCTCTCGGGTTTGGTATTGCTCCAGCAGAGGCAAAGACTTTGTGGCTCAGCAACCACAGTTTTTAATCCACTTTTTTGTGTTTCTCTGTGCTGTGTGCAGACATAATCACAGTGGTCAGTCCTTGCTTTCAACTTCCCCCTTGCTGCCTTGTGATGTTTACATGGTGCGTAGCATTCTGCAAGCTTCAGATAAACAGAAATAAAAATCAGTGTTGGTTTGCTTTATAAGAATAACCCCTGGAGTCAACAGCCATTGACTGGTTGTAACCTTTAACTCTCACACCAAGAAGTGACTTTACAGAATAAATAAATAGAGTATCAACTTAGGATTCCCATGTGTCACACTGTTTTCACATGGAAGCATTAAAAAACTGAACGCGGCACGGGAATGAAGCAATAAAGCATCTGGACTTTCTTGGCCAGGCATGGAATACAGCGTGCCTGATTTTTCCAGGAAGCAAGTGGATTTGCAGAGAAAGTGCCAAGGAGCAGCATCACTGTTATTACAAGGAGGGTTTTTTCAGCACACACTGTGCTGAAATGGTGATGGGTGTCTATTAAATCTTTAGGATCTTTTAGACTTTCTGCAGACAATGGGAGCCCAGCTCCTAGAACATGCCAGAAAAAGGGAGGCAGCCCAGAGATAGCCCAAGAGTGATACTCTCCAAGGTGTTTTCCATCAGTCCAGAGCTGGTAGCTGCAAGGAGAGGGCACAACACCGGTACGTGCAACAGGAGGAATGAATTGAGTTTAAGCCCATATTTCTTTGGCTGCAATTATCCGTCTTCCAAGTTTTAGCTGAGAAAGAGGCAATCTTCTCCTTGTAAAAAGAAGGAAGATCTATGTAATAACAGATCTGTCTTTAAAAATATATATCTAGCGGCTTGATTTTTAAATTTAAAAATATAATTACAACTGCAGGAAATAGAGCAACTTGCTGCTTTGAGGATCTTCCCATTCAAAAAACAAGCCCTGTCTCTTAATCAGGGCTAATACTACAGTTACACAGCCATGTGCTGAGTTGCTCATCTCAACGCTTGGCTGGTGGGCAGAAACATTTTTTGGAGAGTATCACAGGTTACTTTCCCAAAGGTTGAGGTACAAGCTGTGACAATCCCTCAAAGTCACAGAAGGCTCCTTTATACGTTGACAGGGGTTCAGGTGTTTGGGGTTGATGGAAAAAATAATTCCTGCCATAGTAAAACTAGGATATGGGGCTGCCGGACTCTGAATAAGGCAGCAAGCTCAGTGGGCTCATAATTCAGAAGTTCAAGCAGGCCACCTGCATGGCTGGAACATCGATTTGGGGTTTTTTTATTGGCAGGAGCTGGTGCGCTTTAAGAGCCTCTGTGCTCTGCAGAAGCAGTTAGGTGTTCTACCCAGCCACCGCAAATCAATCCTGAAGGGAAAAAAAGTTACCTGTCATCCTTCCCTGGCCCATGGTAAGATATGTGAGCTGCCACATTACAACTATAGGCCAGTTCAGGAAAAAAAATGTGTCCCTCTGATCCAGAATGCATCTCCTGGCCCAGGACAGGACCTTTCTTCTGGTTTTGGCAGCCGAGATGCACGACCGCCTGGGTTTAACAAGTCCCCACGCGCAAGGAGAGCTGCAGGAGTGCCTGGCCTTGTGCTGCTGGAGTGCACCAGCTGCGGGGTGATGCAATCTGCCGCCCCGCTCCTTCATCCAGGTCACAGCACCTCGCGTTTCGTTGGAGTCAGAAGTGGGCTCGGGGGCAGTCACCATGGCTCAGCTCACAGGCAGAAAACTGTTAAATTTCAGTTATAAACTGCAAGAACAAGTCTTTCGGTTGAGACTGTTCTTTAGGTTGCAGGTCCCCAGGAGCAGGAGTTGCTTTTCTTCAGAGCTGTAGTCTTTAATGCGATTTCCCACCCATATTGCATCACCAAAAAAACCTAAGTCCTCCTAAGTTTGCATTTAATTTTAAGGCTCTAACTCAACAGGGGTTTTCCCGGTTTTCCTAGGTGGGACACAGTAGCTATATCAATCGGAGAGTGCAAAATAGTCTCCTCTGCTGCTGCCAGAACAGCTAATTTGGCCTCTGCAGCTGCTGCTGGCGACTTTCCCACTGATATTAGTGGAGCAGGTTTTGTTCATAAATTTGCAGCCTGTGTCCCTAAGGAATACTCTAACTTGAAAATCTGTGGTGGTTCAAATGAGGCTTTTTGCTGACGACTGCAGCGGAGCAGTAGTCCTCTTCCTCCAGCCCTGTTGTCTGGAGACAGAGCTGGTGGCCAAGAAAAAACATTTCCCAGCAGATACTCTGTATTTATTGGAGGGTGTTGAGCAGGGTATGCTGACTTTTAAAGTGTGACCACTGTAAGTACACCAGCTGGAGCACAAGGAAGGAAAATGCTTCTCGATCCAAGTTTAGCGATCAGCTATTCCATTGAACATGAAACTTATGTAAGAACTTATAGCATTCATCTTTCTGTTGAACATCCGACAAGTACTGCAGCAAAATTGGTTCCAGGTAACAAAACTGAGGTTAACTTAATGGAGAAAAAGCTTGGAAAGTATTTTTGGAAGGGGATGTGTATTGTGTATCTATATATCTATATCCATTACGGGAAGGACATTAGCTCTGGCGTGGGAGGGTAATGACGCGAGGCCTAACGCAGGTCTCAGCATGTGTCTGTGGAAAATGCATATCATCCAAGGCAGTGTGCACAGCGAAGGAGAATTAGGAAACCTTGAACAGGTGACAGCTGATTAGACAGCTGAATTTTTAGGTCTCTGAGCTATTTGCAATGCAGAGATATATCATAAGACCTGCCTTAAACTGCCTGGACCCAAACTTTTCCTCCTGTTGCCAGGCACTGCTGCTTACCATGTACAAAACTGTTATTGCTTCGCCTGTGCAGAAACAGCCTTTGTCATCATAGAATCAAAGAATTGTCAGAATGGTTTGGGTTGGAAGGGACCTCAAAGACCATCTAGTTCCAACCCCCCTGCCATGGGCAGGGACCCCTTCCACTAGACCAGGTTGCTCAAAGCCTCATCCAGCCTGGCCTTGGACACTTCCAGGGATGGGGCATCCACAGCTTCTCTGGGCAACCTGTTCCAGTGCTTCACCACCCTCTCTGTGAGGAACTTCTTCCTGATATCTAATCTAAACCTGTGATCTAAATTCCAGCCTGTCCAGGTCCCTCTGGATGCCATCCCTTCCCTCCAGCGTGTCGACCGCGCCACACAGCTTGGTGTCGTCGGCAAACTTGCTGAGGGTGCACTCAATGCCGTCATCCATGTCACCGACAAAGATGTTAAACAGCACAGGTCCCAACACCGACCCCTGAGGAACGCCACTCGTCACCGATCTCCACTCATATTGGAGTCTTAACTCCTCCAGCTAAATTAGATCATTGTGGCAGTGTAGACAATATGCAACCCAGCAAGCCAGAATGTGAATTTATTACTTTTCCAATAAAACTTATTTCACAATGTTTTTGGAACGAGCCTTCCCACTGTCTTTTGAATGGAGTGTTTAATCTGAAGGAGGAAAGAGAAGGTAAATTCAACTTAGGATCTTCAGACCCAAGATCAGCCCCAAAACATTAATTTACAGTTAGAAGACCCCTTATCTTCTGGCTTGATTTCACTGTAGCTGAGAGCTTACAAGAATGGCTGATACCATGAGAACAGTTGATCCCTTTTTCACCCTTCCCCGGTGCTGGGATTTGTGTGAGATTACATTCAAATGTATTTCTCAAGAAAAGTCAACTGGGGATACCACTCAACTCCCTTATCTTGATGGATCTTCAAAGCCATTCCCCATCCCAATACCCAGCCTTATCTGGATATACAGAGATGCTCAGTGCATCTCTGGGCCACCTTCCCCACATGGTCAGACTGTACAATCATCAGCTGTTTCAGCAGCAGAAGTTGGTGTAAAAACACAATGGCTGGAAGATGTGTAGGCTGTGAAGAAGGGACAAAATGCAAAGCACGGATGCTATACCCAGCAGGAGGGGCATGTGTGTGTGAGGGTAAGTCGTGCCCCCTGTTGATCCGTCTTTGCCAGGGTGCATAGGGTCTGGATGGAACTTCGTAAGGGGCATTTGGGAATTTAGGATTTACAGGATGTCAGCTATGACATGAATTCATGTGCCATCCCACACTGTCAGACAAACCATAGTTCCCTCTAGAAAGAGGAACTCATTTTCTCTCCCATCAGGGGTTGAAGTACAGAGAGCAGAGCATTACTGCACTGAACAGACTAAGCTGACATAATAGGCTTCAAATAAATAAGTCCAAGGCTGACAGTAATTGCAGTAACATGGGCTTAGTGGTGAAAACACAGATCGCCACAGGTATGCGCCAGCTGTGAAGAAGGGCACTGTCTCTTCCTTTGCTCCTCACCACACAGGACTCCATTTTATAATTTACAATTACAGCTTGATTGCCACTGCAGACCAGAACCAACAGATGAAACGAAACCTGATAGCCCCTCCCTGCTATTTAAAATAATATTCCAAAAATACCCCCTGTTTCCCCAGGCATGGGTAGCACAAAGGGCAGAAGAGGACATTGCCTCCCAGATTCTCACTCCATCTCTTTTTCCTCCAGCTGCAGACCAGTCATGTCCTGACTGTCCATACAATGAGCGAATACAGCATGTACCTGTTGGAGTGGGTCCAGAGGAGGCCACAAAGATGCTCAGAGGGCTGGAGCACCTCTGCTATGGGGACAGGCTGAGAGAGTTGGGCTTGTTCAGCCTGGAGAAGAGAAGGCTCCGGGGAGACCTTATAGCACCTTCCAGTACCTGAAGGGACCTACAAGGAAGCTGGGGACAAACATTTTAGCAGGACCTGTAACAACAGCACAAGGGGTAATGGTTTTCAACTAAAAGAGGTTGGATTCAGACTACATGTAAGGAAGAAACTTCTTTATGATGAGGGTGGTGAAACACTGGAGCAGGTTGCCCAGCGAGGTGGTAGATGCCTCATCCCTGGAAACATTCAAGGTCAGGTTGCATGAGGCTCTGAGCAACCTGGTCGTGTCAAAGATGTCCCTGCTCACTGCAGGGCAGGTGGGCTTAAAGGTCCCTTCCAACCCAAACTATTCTGTAGGTCTATGATTATATGATTTCTATTGTTAACAAAAGAAAGGAAAAAAGAAAAGGTCCATCCCTTGTCAGCAGGCAAAAGGTCTGACTGCAATGTTAAATTTAAATTTATAACATTTTTTGTGGCATCTGCTTTCCAGGGAAACTCTGAGTTTAGAAACATTGAGTTTGCTGTCAGACTGATATTACATCAGTGTGCCTAAGGAGGCAGGGTTTTTGTTTCTCTGCTTTTCTATCCTTTTCTATGGGCTGTCCTTCCCAGCCACAGCAGGTTTTCTGTGGTGCACCAACATCAGTGACTCTCATACCATTTTCCTTCTCCAGGTGGACAGACTTCAGTGCTTCCGGGGGGTTTTGGTCTTTACCAGTGAAATGGCCCACACAGTTGGCAGCATAAAGTGCATTAACTACAAATTTCATAATGTTTAACAGAGATACAAAAAAGTCATCCCTGGAGTTATGCCTTTTCACATGTCAACATAATTTGCTGACCAACCACATGCATGGTTTAATTTACTTTATCCTGTACAGGCTATCAGCAGCAGTCAGTCTGGTATCAAGCTGTTGGTTGTTTCCCCTATAAAAAACAGTGCAGAGATGATATACAGGGTCAGGGCTGAGACGAACTAACCTGACGTAAAGGACATTCAAAACAACATAAAAATCAACCTGCACATAAAAGCTTTAAGTGATGCAACATGATTTCTGCAATTAAACTGACACAGTATCAGCCAGACCATTGATCTGGAGTGTTGGACTAATGGAGGAGGATAACAACTCAAGTTGGCAGATACCAGAGTGTCCTCCCAGAACTTAGTTCTTGGACTAAATTCCAAGACTAAAGTACAGCTCTGAATGCAGGAGCTCATCCAGCAACTGGTTGATTCCCTCTGCTGGGAAGTGATAAAAGACATCATTTTTACCAGTGAACCAGATGGACGTCTCCTCTCAGAAAATACTGTTGTGAATTTCAGCAGCATTGTGTTATGTGCAATGTTCATCTCCCTGCCATGTTGCATGAAAATACGTTAACCATAATAATAAAGTAATTGGCTGTAAGATAGCATATTAAGCAATCTGGCCTCAAAAGTCATTAGACAGTGCACGAAAGGGTTTAGCCCCTAGTACAGGCAATCACAGTGTGTGTTTTAGTGGTGTAGGTAGGACTAGAACTGCCCCCTCCCAAGCAAAATACAACATTATCCTGAGCACACAAGCAGCATGGATCCACTGAGACCAGTATTTGGAGTGCAGAAGAATCCTGCTGGTCCTTCATTACCTGTTTCAGCCAACTTTCTTCTTCCCCACCCAGATGAATTGCCCTGCACATCTAATGGTAGAATTTGGCTCTCAAAACTAGAAAGCTCCAACTGTAGCCAAAGTAATATCCTAAAATAGAAGGAAAAATGAGAAACCAGAAATGTTGTTTTCCTCTTTCAAAATTTTCA
>NW_010259572.1:14634-16359 GCF_000690775.1 Eurypyga helias
AGATAGCTCTTTCCCAATTACCTCTCCTGATCTGGTCATTGCCTGAAACACTAGGAAGATCACTCATGCTAAGGTCCAAAGGGACATTAATTTCATGTCTGTGGCTCTGGTATCACTGGAAACCACCTTAAGGTAATCGAGCTCAGGATTTGGTCTTTCTGTATGAATCAGTTTTGAGGAAGCTGACGGCTACAAATCCCTGTGTTTTTGTTCTGAAGAAAACAGCCTGAAGATCTAAATTTAACAGTTGATTTCACAATGCTCATTTTTGAGTGTAAGAAAAATCACTCTTGAAAAATAGCTTATAACAGGAAGAGATATATTCTCTGGAATCTGGAAAAACAGACCAAAAAAGCAAACAAGACAAACTTATTCTCATTCACAATCTACATTGCTTCTGATGGAAGCTTTCTATTCTCTGCTTGAGATCTTTGGATGAATACTGTGAATAAAAGTAATGTTAGTTACAGAATAGATTTATAATTCCTGATTCTATTTCAGAGGAAGGTACAGGACATATCTGCAACATTAAGGTCAAGGGAAAAAACTCCTGCAGATCAAATCTGTGATGCGACTGTTTTTTCACATGAGAAAACCACACAGAATATTTTTCCAAGATGAAGATGACTCTTCTTCATGCACAGTTATTCTGATGAATTTCTCCTTGTAGACAAGTTATCACTATCACTTACCCCACAGTCACATTACTACACTTTAACAATGTAAAGAGACCATAGAGTGTATGTAAATATAATCTGTGGTTGAAGAAGGGCATAAATAACCTGCACATTATTAGGCGATTTATTGTAAAGGAGCATCTGTCCTCTACAGTGAAAATCTGCTCCCAAGAGTGACAAATGGCATCTTCTACTCAGCACTTTTATTTAAAACAAGGTCTGCTTTCACATAAGCCAGGATGGATACCAGACAATGACCTAGGTCCTGCTCTTCCTTGTGCCTCGTCAGCAGTTCACTGGGCTCCAGCCATGCAGATTCATGAAAGAGAGTAAGATGTGCATGTATCTTTGGAAACATGATTTGTATTTGGGAACATCATCATCATAGAATTGTCATAGAATGGTTTGGGTTGGAAGGGACCTTAAAGATCATCTAGTTCCAACCCCCCTGCCGTGGGCAGGGACACCTTCCACTAGACCAGGTTGCTCCAAGCCTCATCCAGCCTGGCCTTGAACACTTCCAGGGATGGGGCATCCACAGCTGCTCTGGGCAACCTGTGCCAGTGCCTCACCACCCTCTCCGGGAAGAACTTCGTCCTGATATCTAATCTAAACCTCCCCACTTTCAATTTAAACCTGTTACCCCTTGTCCTGTCTCTACAGGCCCTTGTAAAAAGTCCCCCCAGCTTCCTTGTAGCCCCTTCAGGTACTGGAAGGCTGCAATAAGGTCTCCCCAGAGCCTTCTCTTCTCCAGGCTGAACAAGCCCAACTCTCTCAGCCTGTCCCCATAGCAGAGGTGCTCCAGCCCTCTGAGCATCTTCATGGCCTCCTCTGGACTCACTCCAACTGGTTGATATCCTTCTTATGTTGAGGGCTTCACAGCTGGACGCAGCACTCCAGTGGGGTCTCACCAGAGCAGAGTACAGGGGGAGAATCCCCTCCCTCGACCTGCTGGCCACACTTCTCTGGATACAGCCCAGGATACGGTTGGCTTTCTGGGCTGCCAGAAAGCACACTGGCAGCCTAATGTTCAGCTTTTCATCCACCA
>NW_010259573.1:0-11613 GCF_000690775.1 Eurypyga helias
AATTAATATTATATATATATTTTGATCTTTATCCAGGTAATGAACAAAATTATTGCTATGAAAATTAGATTAATACTCATAACAATTTAATCAAAACTTTTCCCAAGACAGCAGGCAAAACAAAGATGGGATAAGTTCTTGCAAATATTTCTTTAGAGTGCCACTCAGAATATAAAGACTTTATTCATTACCTTTTCTATAGATGCAGTGTCTCCTTTAAATTGGTATAGAAAATCGATGCTCTGAGTAGGAGAAAAGACACTCTTCTCTATAAATCACAAGAATAGATTTTAGTCTTATAAATTTAATACAGAAACAATGAAAACAAAACAAATATGTCATTGCCATAGTTTTAGTTAATAAAAAAAGTGTAAAACTTTTATAGGATAACATGAACTCACTCAAGATTCAGATTATACTACAAAAAAAAAAATCTGGAATTACATTTATTAAATATTTATATGCATATATTTGCCTGTAAATAAACATTTCAATTAATACATATGTTTAAGCTATTTCAGTTTATAAAACAGTTGACTTCTATGTATTTGTACAAGTTTTCTGTCTCTTAAGTCTTCATCAGCTAAATGGAGGAAGCTGAAATAAGGTACAATTAGTTCTACAAATTGAAGAGTTGGAGAAAATTGGTTAGTTAATAAAGCTGGGGTTTAGAGAACAGTAAAGGGAATATAATACTCATCAAGTAATCAATCAAGCTTAGCACATACAGTGCTAATTCTATCTGTCTAATATATCTATTTTGGTATTTCTAATGTATCTATCACTGTAGTATCTTGATTCCATGTGTCAGATTTAGTCAACCCCATTAAATATAGTATAAAACTTAAACAGTAATTGCCTTATCTTGAATTTTCTATGACAGAGAAATTCAGGAATAGAGATGTAAACTAAAGAAGTTCTTTATTCATAGTTACTGTACATTAAATGTCCATAGTTTCATCACTTGTTGTGATACTGAAATATATATACTTACAGCAGTCGGAAACATGAGATGAATAATCTATGACCTGGGAAAGCAATTGTTAAGGCATAGCCAAGTGTGAATTTTGCAACTGTGGAGCTCTGCTTAACATAAACTAAGGCTAACGTAGGAGCATAATGACTTACCGGTAAGCTGCTGATTACACTGCTGTTGAATAGACTCAGAGATGACAAGCAACAACATTT
The DNA here is from genome assembly GCF_000690775.1 of Eurypyga helias. Classification (NCBI taxonomy): domain Eukaryota; kingdom Metazoa; phylum Chordata; class Aves; order Eurypygiformes; family Eurypygidae; genus Eurypyga; species Eurypyga helias. The sequence continues at coordinate 1,189 of NW_010259573.1, forward strand.
CTTATATTAAGACTAACAGATTAAACAAAGCTGTGATAGTGGGAAAGACCCAGTAATGATGTTTACATAAAGGAAGAAGAAAGGCTGTATGTTTAAGGGTGGAATAGTGTGAAAGGAGACATTGGGAAGGAGATATTCTTTCCTCTTGTGTTTGAAATTAACTTAGCTATTGAATAATAACAAAATTACTATCATATAATGACATGTAAGATATCACCTAATGGTAATTTAAAGACTATGGTCATCTTCTCAAAGGAATGCGGATGGAATATTATCATTTTAATTTAAAAAAAAAAAAATAGGCTTGACTAAGAAAAATTGGAAACTGCCCTTTAGGGACAAACCTGGGAACGATCAAGGACAGACTTTAGAAGGAGTCCCTCATTTAGCATGTTTGCAGCAATGTACTCAGAATTTCAATGAATGAGATAACCTTCATTGTCATTTAAAATAATGGGGGGGGACCCCCCCCCCCACACCTAACAATCACTTGACACCATTTCTGTAAGACAGTACTATCAAAACAACTGGGTTATTAAAAGCATTTCCATGCACAAACATTAATGTTAGAAGAATCTCCCATCACCTTTTTCCTCACCACCCCCACTTATAAATTAAGAAATACATGTTTATAATACATATGCTGACATTTCAAACAAAAACTGAACCATGGAAAAGACGGCAAATGTTAGCTTTCAGACTCTTCAACTTTCAGTTAGGTATTGTACTATACTCACTTATTCACCATGTGACCCACAGATCACAAGTAAATATCTGTGCTTTGCTGCTAATGTACCTGTAAGATACATACCTCTATGATATAGTGCTGAAATAGGGTGGGTGGTATTTTTCAAGTATGCAGTCTCTCTTTCCAATACCGACACCGAAGTTTTAGCCCATCTCCCAGAGCTCTTGCTAACACCGATCACCTTACGTTAAAATCACTGATCTGTCTTGGTGCAGCTCTGGTACTTCCAACACTCACGACATCTACGCACAATGCAGTGAGCCATAATAGGAGTTTGAATGTACTCTGAAGAGTCACTTGCTTTATTGGAAAAGCTTAATTATATAAAGAAGGTTTTGGCCACTAAATACTAATTTCTGCATGAGATATTGTAGGATTGGTACCTTCCTGAGGCACTTGACAGCTCTTAGAAATCTGAGCTATAAAATAAAACTTTTCATGCTGCTTTTAACATGTAAGAATATATATTCTTATTGCAGCCTTCCATTACCTGAAGGGGGGCTACAAGGAAGCTGAGAGGGGACTTTTTACAAGGGCCTGTAGTGACAGGACCCGAGGGAATGGGGTTGGATTGAAAGTGGGGAGGATGAGATTAGATATCAGGAAGAAGTTCTTCACGGAGGGGATGGTGAAGCACTAGCACAGGTTGCCCAGAGAAGTTCTGGGTGCTCCCTCCCTGAAGTGTCCAAGGCCAGGCTGGATGAGGCTTTGAGCAACGTGGTCTAGTGGAAGGTGTCCCTGATCATGGCAGGGGGGTTGGAACTGCATGATCCTTAAGGTCCCTTCCAACCCTAACCATTCTGTGATTCTGTGATTCTATGATATATAAGTACTTTGACATAATTGCATAGTATAATCTACTGTCAATTTTTTTACAGCTCACTGAGCCATTTCAAATTACATAAGGTTTGTCTTGCAAATTAAAAATGAATGATTAAACGTAAGTGTTTTTGTATCCAAAACTTTGAGTTTACTTTCTGTGTTACAAATATTTTTCATTTGACTGTTTTTCATACATTATGTTTTCAAGAGTTGTGCTGAAAGGAAAAATGACTAGTTGTAGTATGCTGTGCTATACATTATGAAGTGTCTATATAAAATGTTTAAATGTCAGTTATGCTTTCAGTTTCTGCCTTTTCTGATCTGCAGCACCTGCATTAGCTATGCTAATGTATATTTGCTTCCCAAACAGGCTTGGAGGTCTATATCATGAATATATAATGGCAGATTGAACACTTAGATTTTTAGAGACATTTCTATAATTGTGGCAAAAAAATTGCATCCAATTTAAGATCTCTCTACTTCCATCAATGTGCTGCTGTTAGGAAATTTTCTGCATAGTAGTTGTCTTATTTATTGTACTCATATGTTTGTTCATTCTGTTTGTCATCCTGCTTTTGCATTGTGTTGAGTCATTTAAAATCCAGAAACTCACTTTTTCTTCACCTTAACATACAAGACCTGCAGTATGTTTGGATGTCACTTGTGATAATTGCACTTCCCTCATTTTCTGATTTTATCAGTTTTCAGAATAAAAATTGAATAAAACCATTATCAATTTAATTTCCTTCTAATTACAGTAGTAGGGGGCAGAAAACTGAAATGGCATAAAGAAAGGTTATGAGAAGATTGATAAAGTGTTTCTATTGATTCAGGACTCTTCCAACTGACATAAAAAGCTCCTTCAAGCTCTGTGTCCTTAAAATCAGAGCAGGTTATTAGGAGCTTTTCCTCTGACATTTAATAGGCAGATATGCACTTCTAGAGATGTCTTAAACAAATTCGAAACAGAATTATCTGGTTTTATTATATTAAAAGAAAATCAAACAATGTGCTAAATTGAAAAAGAGATTTATTATACTTGTTTTCCTTGTCACTAACTCAGAAATTATTAATCCAAAGTCTGTTAGTAGAATTATCACAATTTCAATTTTTTTGGGGGACCAAAATAGCACTTAGTTTTTATCAACTTCAGCTCTTTCCACCACACCAGTACATTGTGTGTATTAGCACAGTTTTCTATCAAAATCCTCATGTTGCCCTCTGTGTTTCAGGAACAACCCTTGCATTAGGCCCCTTCTGTCAGGATACAAGTCTGCATCTTCATTTTCAGCTGATAGCTCTCTTCATTTTCACATCTTTACTCTGCAACTCCGGATTTTTTTTTCTCTGTATGCTCAATCTCTTCATTCAAACTACAGTTATCTCAGGACAATCTGCAGGAAAGCATGCAAGCTGTAAGCTTAAGCAGGTCAGATGCAAGAACTTTATGGTGTGACTCAAGTCTGCTTAGACACTGGAGACTAGAAAAATGGGTGATATCAGCAACTCATGGAAAAAATTTTGGTTATGTTGTTCTGAACTCTTGCTAGGACTGCACTGTGTCATCCTGCAAAGCAGAGGCTTCAGGGTAGGTCAGTGTGAAGGAGCAGAGTATCTCAGGTGCATTTTGGTTCACCTGTAGTTCATGCTCTACACTCCAAAACACTAATGTGGGAAAGACGGTAGCCCCCAGCTTCTTCCTTTTTGCCCAAGGAAGTGGTTGTGTCACCATCCCTGGAGGTATTTGAGATGTGTGGACAAGGTGCTGAAGGACATGGTTTAGTGGTGGTATTAGCAGTTTTAGGATAATGGTTGGACTCGATGATCTTAAAGGTCTTTTCCAACCTAAAATATTCTATGATTCTATGAAGACGTGGAAATACTTTGATGTGGACTTAGACTTTGAATTGTGAAGTTTTTCTAGTTGTGGGTGATTTCTTTGTGTTGGTTGGTTTGTTTGTTTTTTCTTCCTGAAAGAGTAGGAATGGTGCTTTGTAGTAGACTAGAAGATACCACTTTGGTATTTAACTCATAAGAAGAAACTTTTTGATTGTATATAATAACTGGGAAGTTGGTAGTGATTGTGAACATAAAATACACAGAGCCATGAGAGGACCTTATATTTAATTTTAACTTTTTAAATATTTTCCACTAGACTTTTTTCTTGTAGACATTTAATAAAAGCATAAAAAGCCAGTTGCTTCATTTTGAGAGATTTGTGTAAACTTGGAAGAATGCAATGATGTTAATATATATAAAAACAACCCAAAACTTTTCTACAATTTTTTGCTTTGTAAAATGCCATATAATTTATTTAGTAGAAACATAGATATCGGTTTTTAATTTCCAATATAAAAAGCTAATTGTTGCCAATAATTTAATCTTCATTATCTAACAATTATATTAATTTAGTGGTCAAATGTGTACTTAAGACATCCAGCTTGTCTTCTGCAGACAGCAGATGCAGATTGTAACAGCAGTTATAATACCAGTGACAGCAGATGGTCCAGATTCTTTTCTCTATCCTAACAAATATTATAGGAATCTTGTCACTTTATAGTGAGAATGTTCTGTGATCTTTATATCAATTATTTAAACTTTGACACACCCTGTCATATTTTTTGGGTAATTTGGAAATTATTATCCTTTCAGTGTACTTAGGAACAAAATTATTAAAAAAAAAAAAAAAGACACTGAGCTTTAGATCACAGTTCAGATCATGCCATGGTTTGTGATGAGATAAACATATTTTTCAGATCGAGGATTCTTAACCTATACTCTCTAGATCCAAGCGTCAGTGTAATTAATGATTTTTGTTGCCAAGTGTGAATGGAGATCTCAGAAGTTAAAAAAAAAAAGACACATACAAAGGCAGAATCATCAGAGACTTTACTAACTACAAAAATTAGCCAGACTAACAAATTACAGTTTGTGCACAGATCAGCAATATACACAATATTAATTTTTGCTGTATTGTAAATAATAGTTTCTAAGCGTTCTCTCCCAATATCCTGATTTATAATAAAAATTAAATCTGTTATAAAAGTTTGGTGATGCTTGTTTTCAGAAATTCTGAATGGAAATTTCACCAAAATTGTTGAGTCTCTTTTTCTGAAACAGTATTTATAAAGAAATACAAGAAACTATTCAATTTTTCAAATAGAAGTTATCTGTATTCCTGTTTGCATGCTTGCGAGTATAGCTTTAAGGTAGTTGGTAACTCCATATAGTAACGGTTTGGTCTGGGTTCCAAAAATGGACATATGTTGTATGTGACAGAATAATTGCAACAACACATACAAAATATAATCTGTAACTAAGTATTGTCAGATGTTTGTTAACAGAAACAAATTATTTCCTTAAAGAATTTTGTGCACAAAATGTTAGTTAATAAAGTATTTATTTCTGAATTCTTTACTTTTCATTCTCTAAAGGGAAAATAGATGCAAAGTGTGTCTTCCAGGCCCTAGTACTTCTGCTTTTATTCTCTCTTTGCTTTTAGTGCATAGCAACACATAACTCACTCTAGATGATTTCTCCTGCGCTTCTTTCATTTCTCTATGATAGAAGCAAGTTTCCCTAATCACTATTTTTCTCTTCTATATTGTTACAAAACATGAAAATATTTTTCTTTCATCCCTTTTAATGACTTTTCTCCTTTTGTGTTGTGTATTATTTTGCACATTTACAGTATGTTTAGTCTGAGATCACAAAGATTGTTAATTTAGCAGTCTTGCTGTGAATATACATTACGTAAATAGTACTAAAAAGGGTGGGATTTGAAGTCTTATTTTTAAAGAAATGTGAATCTAATAAGCATCTACTAAGTAGTGTGAAGGCTTACTGGGTAAATATTAACTTATAAAAAGGTCTCGTAACAGTAATCTTAACTGTTACTAATGTTTGGAATGCATAGATGATGAGAATTTTCTGAACAGCTTTAAACTGACTGTCAAAAAATCAACTAATCTCTTTGCAGAACAGTAGTTTAGAATAAGATAATTTCTGATTTAAGAATTATCTTTATTTCTTGCCATGACCGATATGGTTTATACATATAATATTTCATATGTTAATGAGATATAAGGAATGCAGAAGGCCGGTTTGCAATGTGTGTGTACTCAGCATTTGGGTTGCAATGAACATAGACTAAATACCATAACTAATATTCTTTCTTTCTCTAGAAATAAGAATCTAAATGAGATTACAGACCAATTATCTGGGATTATACATTATGTTTAATTTCAGCATTAAGTACCTGCATAAAAGGAAAAAAAAGGTCATGACGAATCTTGAAAATCTAGATAATACAATTCAGAGAAAGTTATCACACTGTGGAGTCACCATCATAGAAGAACTTGGAGTCATGATCATAGAAGAACTATACCTTTAAGAGTAACATCTAAAATATTTGCATCTTTAATCCTTCTTTTAAAAATTTTTCCTGTTGCATATCTGCAAGTATATGGCATTATTAGAATAAGCAACTCATAGTGCACCATGTGGATAGTGTTACCCCTTTAAAATGGAATAAATAATACAAATTTTAATGATATATTTTAACAAATTCTGTGTTGCTTATTCATGTATATAATAGGCTATTACTCTGGGAAAAGTGAGTATAAAGGAAGATAAAAGATATTCGTGGTAGAATTTTCATGACAGAATTATTAGCAAATGCACATAATTATTTTTCTTAGCTTCTTCTAGTTTGGCTTCCATTTCTAGCAGATGGCAAATTTTATTCTTTAGAATTCAATTATCCAAGTAGCTAATTAGAATTTTGAGATATTACTTGTATAGAGCTTTAATCATAAAATCTTCTGGAGTAGAAAGTTTTTGCACAGTGCATTATAGAATTATGGCTTGTCCTTACAAGACTTAGGCCAAACCCCCCTGAAACTGAAGTCCAATTTAGGATGGCACATACTAATTCATCCTAAAGAACACTAAAATATTTAGTACGTTGTACATGCTGGAAACTCACTTTCTTACTGAGTATAGTTGTCTCTAATTTAAGAAGACCAGGGGCTTATACTGTAAGAATTATAGCATATTGCTCTTTAGGGTTTTCCTGAATAATGAAAAATTATCCATTATATAGGAAGATTAATTTAGCTGAATAAGCTTTAGGATGCTTGGAGTAATTTTCAAGTAAAATCTGAAACCAAGATGTTCACCTGTTCATTGCATTAGCTGTCAGGGAAAAAAATATCAGTATAAATCATAAAATATTCAGTAAATGTGTACATCTTCTGCAAGTCTTCATAGATGGTTAAAATAGATAATACAGGGTTATCCTTTCTTAAAGTACACTAATTATTAAATCATCAGCATTTCTGCATCAGAAATGCTCAATATCAGAAAAATATTTGATTCAATATCTGAATTTCCAAAGAAAAGTATGACTGCAGTATTCTCTCCTTTAAATAAGACTCAAAAGAGTAAAATGAGACTTTGTTACTAGTGAAAATGAGAATTGCATTTATCTTATTGCATAAATGTGTGAGACAATTTATTTTTTATTGTCTGGTTCTTTTTGAAAGCAAAGATCAATTTCCAGAGGCATCTCACTGAGAAAATGATAGCTGGCAACATCAAACAGTGACTGTGTAGGAAAAGCAGGATATTTTGCACAGCTTCATTAGAGCCACCTTTCCTGTGAGTGGATCAGACCTCTGCAGCACTTTCTTCACCTACTGGATGCTGACCTTTCCTTACAGGGCCTTGAGGCAAAATTGCTCAGGGGTAGGGGGACCGCAGCATTCCTTCTCACACAGAATATAGCTAAAGCTAGAACTGTGCAGTCATCTGACAGTGCTCTAACTTCTCCTGGCCATGTTTCTGATTCTAGCCCTTCAAGGTTTCTCTGAAATAACTTAGGGTGAAACGAATATTTGAAGAAAAAAAAAAAAAAGCTAAAGAAAAGGTGGTCATTCCAGTAAACACTCCAGAGACATGGGAACCCTTCTCTTCTTAATTAAAATAGATCAACTTCAGAGGTGAAGATTTTAGAGCCAGTATGCAACAGGAAATTTATTAAATGTCTGCAAGAGGCTGTCAAAGCGTCAGAATTTATGTTTTTAAGAAACAGGATTGATGTTTGAGCATGTGAGTATGTGTTTGTGTGTCCTAAGTAGACAGATTTTATAATGTGAATCTTTTCCAAGGCCTCTTCCAAAGTCAGATATGTCTAGCAGGCTCTTCAGTTTGCCCTGTCCCAAAGAAGGAGAATCAGTATGCTGGATTTGCCAGGTTCTGGAGATAAAGTATTTGCGTTAGATCCAAGATCAAGATTTAGACAGATTATGGTCCAATCTTCACTGGATAAAAGCAAATTCCCTGTAGATGCAAATTAAGGGTATTTGCTTGGTACATAGTCTGTTGCCAACTAAAATGTTTGGTTTTCTTTAACATAAATCTGCCTGTGCATAGTCTTTATCTTGGGAAATTATGACTGTAAAAGTAGGAAGTATAGAAGTGGTTAATACTGACATTTAAGCCTCACCAAAAATCTCCCTTATACAATTGCATTATTAAGATGTAAGAAAAGACAAAAAATAAATTATAATTGTACTTGTAAGTACAGCCAAAACCTTTTTAGAAGTAAGGAATCGGTGAAGGGCTCAAGAAAACAGAAGGAAAACAAATTTTCCCTTTTTAATTCCAATATTTTTTTTTTTTCATCAGCTTCTAACAAAGCTCAAAATGCAATGAAAGCCATCTGTATGGGCCATAACACTGGTTCCCAGATGAAAATTTTAAACCTGCTTAGACTACTCTGTGAATAGAAAACTCATAAGTAAAGAACTATTTTTAATGGCTTCTGTATTTATTTTTATAGAATATTTACATGCAATTTTTGTTTTCGTCATAACCTTATTTCTAAAGTGTCCATGTTTATAAGGAGTATTGTCTTCTAGAACTCTTCAAAACTAACATTTTTCTATTTCAGATTAATTAATCAGTTACAATTTTGATGCAAGTCATTTTTGTGTTTATTGAGGAGATAAAAACACTTGACTTTCAAATTAAATGACTGAAAATATGATTTAGAAAGCATGCTTTCTATTCATTAATTTTAACAATCAATCTGTCAGATGTTCATAGAAAGCAAATACATATGGCTATGGATGTTTAATTTCAGTTTGCAAATCAGTAGGACTTTTTTCTTCTTTTCTCTTTTTTTTTTTTTTTTCCCCCTGTGATTAGTTCTGGATAATCAATACCTGCTGATAATTATTTTAGATCACAAAACAGTCAACTTATGCAACCCTAATTTATTTTGATAGTAATTTGTTCTGTATTTCTGCTGGAGTTGTGTGTGTTTGGGTTTTTTAATTAAAATTTAAACGAAGTTTTTAGTCTGAAATCTTAGGTTTTGATTACTCTGAAGTAATGTCCATACGAAATAATGGAACAAATTGCATTTATTTAATAAAAACTATCACTATCTTAATTAGAGTTTGACTTATATGTGAGTTTGGCCAATGATTGGGTCCATAATTTGCAGTGTAATTTTGAACAGATTTTTGAAGTGAAATTGCTGAGGCATATATTGCTGTGATATTTACCCAGGCAACTCTCGGTACTCTAAAACATCTTTTTAGTTTTTTCTGTTTATATCCCTATAAACTCAATTTTACTGTAGCTTTTTTTTTTTTTTTTTACAAGAGAGTTGTCTGGCTTTTCTGTAAATTAATATGCAGATGAAGGCAAATTACTTACCCTTGCATAACCCATAAAGTGGGTTCTTTTTCCCGCTTACAGGTTTCTCCCTCACATATTTTCCCCCCATCTTATTTTCTTCCAAATAGTCACTAAGTCATGAATGTACTTCCATGAATTTAAGATAAGTTTTCACAAAGAAGGAATTTTGACATTCTCCAATGTTTTTTCTGGGGTCAAACTTTCCAGCATGAGTTTAAGCATTTTCATCTTTGTTTCCTTTCTAACATAAAAGACCAAGAAGGGCCGCCTTCATAGCCAGGATTACACATGCAAGAGAGAGTGATTTTTCAAGAATCTGACTTGTAGGAAATAAAAGGCCACACAGTTGAAACTGAACTCTACTTGCTGCAAAAATACTGATATTTTTATTTCTGTTTTATAAATCTGGAGTTTAATCTGAATTTTAAGCAAGTGCCTGTTTAACAGACAAAATTATAAGGCTTCAGGTTCTAAGGAAAAAAAATGGACAGTAGAAAGGAAGTTTGTGTTAAGAAATTTCCTAATTTTAGCTGTTAGAAAAGCATATAATAACCACCACTGATGTGACCACTAAAGATCACAAGTCGCCACTGAACTGTGTGATTGTTTTTATATACATTACCTATGGCTTTGAAGACGGTATCTATAATTAGACAGTACAAGGAAACTGTATATTTTGAAAAAAATGAAGTTGTTTAAGAGCTGATGCTGAAGCTAGTTCAGATAGAAAAGCTAGATTTAAAATAACACTTTGCGGTAATGAGTAGAAATCATGACAGGAGAATAAAGCATATGAAAATATCCTTGGGGCATAAGTGAGATGATTAGAAATATCATTAAAGCTAAAGCATCTGTTTGAATCCTTTGTGAGACACCCGATTCACCCACATGCACACATAAATGAGGGCTCAGTTTACTAATGCTGCAGTTTGAACACTAAATATAACATGCTTTGCATTTAAAGAACATACCGATTAAATATGAGATGCCTGTAATACAAGGGAGCCTGCAGTAATGATACGCTGTGGATTTAAAGATCATATGTAAACAGGCAGATGTCCAAAGTGAGCAAATGTTCATTACAGAAAATTTCACATCAGACATCTATTTTATTCCCCTAAAGTAAAATAAAGAGTATTTTTTAA
>NW_010259573.1:11636-69619 GCF_000690775.1 Eurypyga helias
TTATTTGCAAAACAGAAAGGTGGCAGATGCCACCCTGATAATCTGTCAGAACAGACTACAGCAGGCATGGGGCAGCTGCATTCAGCAGGCCAGATCCCATCTGATGTTAAGGTGAGGCTGAGACAGAGCTCTGTGATGCAGGAGGTGGTTTTCATTCTACTGGAAGAAACTGGGGACTGTATGCACCTACCTGCAAAGGTAAAAAAGAAAAAAAAAAAAAAAAAAGATGCCACCCTGATAATCTGTCAGAACAGACTACAGCAGGCATGGGGCAGCTGCATTCAGCAGGCCAGATCCCATCTGATGTTAAGGTGAGGCTGAGACAGAGCTCTGTGATGCAGGAGGTGGTTTTCATTCTACTGGAAGAAACTGGGGACTGTATGCACCTACCTGCAAAGGTAAAAAAGAAAAAAAAAAAAAAAAAGAGATGGAAATACAACTTCCCTCTATGCATATATATTTAACATACATATCTTTGCTTTCTTGTTCCAAATAATAGAGTGCAGTCTACTCCTTTTTGCATAACATACAGGTGTCTGAAGCTCTGTTTGAACGTGTAATATTGTCTCAAGCCATTATTATCCCAAATAGCACTCTATGTTGCCACTAATGTTCTCCACTTACATGGCTTGTCTGTCCACTATACAGCCAGCTCATCTGATTATCAGCTACTTTATTACTGATTTTTAATTATTTCAATAATTTAGAGTGCAACTTAAAAGATCATTTCAGAATGGGATTTTTTTTTTTTTTGGCACCTCTTTGTGTGCCAAAAGATATTGGATTACCATGATGTTAGTTGGATCAACAAGATATGAAATGAAGGAAGAGTAAAACCACAGAAAAGTTTAAATTATTTTCAAACTCGCCATAGAAATCATTGCAAGAACAGAGGAGATCACCTGTGATTGTCTAGCAGTATCTAATTTGGTGGGGGAGTGGGAGGGAATTACTGCAGCTTATTTTTTTTTTTTATACCAAATGTAGGTTCAGACATTTTTCAGTATTATTCAACTAGCTTTGAACTTCATTTAAAGGTCAGTGTACATGTCTATGCTTAATTGCAGCTGGTCAAGTAATCAAGACAAGCAATAGTTAGTATATTCTGACAAAACTGAAAAAAAGGCACATATTTTTGTGTCCATTTTGGGAGGAAAAATGTCCATGTTGGATGTAGAGTCACTGATGCCTGAACCTACTTATGGTGATAGTATGGCAATACCATGAGGCACAGTTAGTCATCTTCAGATATTCTGGATAATACTTGGGGTTTAGTATGCTTTGAATTTTCTCATGAAGTCCTTTACCACAAATTAATTCATTCTTGTGTGAATGCATGGGAACAACTATAGAGTCTTTATCCACCTTTTCACTGTCTGACCCATCATTAGTGGATTGCTGAAGGCTATCAGATCCAGCCTCCTACTTGAAGAAAGATCAGGTCTTGATGAGCCACTGAAAGTCTCCAGGAGTCAGATTCCACCAATCCTAGTTCTTCTTCAGTCTCCTTGTGGTTCAGTAAAACCAGAGATGAAAGTTAATGGCAGAGAACAGAAGAAATGGTAAGCCTTCATGATTCTCAAGCTGCTTGGAGGCAGAAGTCTGTTTCCAGCAGTCTGTTGAGTTGGGCCTCTTCATATATTGCAGTACTGGGAGAGAGGTTGACTTCCACCCCTTCCCCTCTCCTTTTAAGAGACATTCACTCTCTCCCACAATAAGGCTGAAAGTATAATATCTCAGTATGATGTTGTTATCTGAGAATGAAGAAGGTAACAATGGCACACTTTGACAGAACATAATTGCATCAGACATACAGGAAAATAATATCCAGACAAAGTACTTGGAAATTCCTGTTCTTAGTATTTCTCTAGATTCTCACTGAAGTGAATGAAGCGATCAAGATTGGCTTTGGTAAGAGCTGGCAAAAGTTCTGAAAGAGAAGTGTCTTCTTTGAAATAGCATAATGTGCGAGGCAATGATATGAGTTGTACGCAAAGCTTCTAGATGGATCTTACTCAAATTGATCTAGACTGATTTCTATCCCTTCTGCTACATTTAAGATAATTGATTGGTTTAAAATAAGAGCACATATTTTTAGGGTAGGTAGGTGTTCCTAATTCTGTGCCTTTAAAAAGAATTTCTAAAAAATGAAAACATTTGGCGAGTTTTCTACGTTTTAAAGATAAAAAGACTTCATCTACGTATTATCTTCAAAAATAGATTAATTCTTATGAGGTCCTGTACATGAATGACAACTCTCAAAGCTAAGGAAAGGAAAGCTAGAAATTCCTTTTCGTTCTGGTTAAGCCTCTTTGCATAGCAAAACCAAAAGACTTTAAGAATACAGTTACCTTGATTTCTGGAACTGCTGAAGTCCCTCTGCTGATACATAATTCTAATAAGATTTAATCACAATTCTGTAAAATATTTTCAAAAGGTCAGCAGAATAATGATTCCTTTCCCCTAATGGTTTATCACTTTTGTAATACACGTTTTTGAAACATGACAAGAAAACAGAGGTGTTCTTGCATGTAAATTTCCAGCTTGAAGGATGGAGTATCATACTAACACAAGCAGGGAGTTACATTGCTTTTTCATGATAATAAATACTTAATTTGTAGCATTACAGGCTATCAAAGCAATCAGTTCTTCATGTGATATTCTGAAGTAAGGCACATTAATAGTTGATTTCATTGGAGTCTTGCATATAGTCAAAAAACAGTTCTGTCTACGCTGCAAATCACCCGCAGCTGCAGAATGTAATTCAGAACTCTCTAGATGTTCCACTTGTGCTCTATTACTGGTTCTACCCTGCTATCAGGGCTGTATTTCTTTAATGATCAATAATTGATCATCTGTGATCTGTGTTTATTCAATTGGGACTTCTGGTATTAATCTGTGCTTGGACCTTGAAGTTTCTTAGCTCCTCATTTTGTGCTGGACCTTTTGGAAACCTCTGCTCCAGCTTCTGATTTTCTTTGGTAGCTGTCGAGATCTGACTTCCCAGCAACATGAAGTCTTATTAAAACAGCCTAGTCATACATACATACTTACCCTAAGGTCATTGAATAGTTCTCTCTACAAAGTAATAGTCCATTAAAATATATGTTTATGTGTATAGCCATAAAATGCATGGTAACTGCTTGGTTTTAATATCTATTAGTTACAGCAGTGTCATGGCTAAGCTATGAAAATTGCCTTACAACAGCATGACAAAATATTTTTTACTACTACAAGCAGATAACGCAGCAGTTCAAGTTTCTTGCTTTGGTAATTCTTCATTACTGTCATGTTAGGTCTTTTTTGCACGTTGTATCCAATACCAGGATGTGTTGATTACATTCTTTGCTAGTTCAAAGATGTGATTGCATGAGTTATGGAAATTTCCCATGTGCTTTTTACATTCCAGGCTTTGGTTCAGGTTCCTGCCAATCTTCTAACAAGAGAGAGCAAACAACAGTCCCAGAAGCATCATGATGGAAAAATCAAGAAAGGTACAAGTTGTTTACTATTCAGTTTTTCACAGTCTTGTGAAGTGTCACAGACCTTTCCATGCACATAAAACACATGATTCTGAGCTGGTTCCAGCGTAAGAGCTGGGAAAAAAATTGCAATCCATAGAATTGTCTCTTCTGTGGATAGAGAATTATAATTTACTAAACTTCTATTTTTTCTGTCATTCAGTTGACTTGAAAGAAAATAGATGAACAAAAGTAATCTTAGTGTTTACATAGGATATATTAACAGATATTCAATAGTACTGTCACTTCTGGGCATTCATGTAAAAACTGCATGAAAATAAAAATAAACAGTACTAATAAACTTTGCTATAAGAAGTGCAGCCACTCTCTGATACTTTTAGGCCAGAATCCTGAAGGCCATAATAATTATACTTAAGTGTTCCCAGAGCATTTATATGCGTTTCTTTTAAAAGGAACAGATTTTTGCCCTTAAGGCCCACTCAAGTTGCAATGATTTTAATTAGTGACACGCATAGCTTAATTCAACTCATTCTACATGCGCTTTTAGGAATGTTTAAATCAGCTAACAACTCTCCATAATCAAGGAGCTGAAGGTGTATGTGTAGTGTTATGGATTTAATGGAACAATTCTCTTAACTCAGACAGGGGACAATGATTCTGGGGCAGACGTGATTAAAGTATAGTCTATGTCTTTAAAGAAACCACAGGTTTTGCCAGCTTAGGGTAAAGGACATTGATCAGATGTAATTGACTTTGGCAAGCATGACAGGCCATGGGCATTTTAGTCAAGATTCCTGACTGAACCAAGTTTCTCTAAGGTACTTAAATCAGATCAGTATGACAATTTTCTCATGCCCTTCTGCTGGCTTTCCTTCAGGTTTTTCAAGTCCTTTGTGAGATATAGGGCCACAGATATTTTTAAAGAGCTGTAACTCCAATGTTGCTGTATTTGCAGGTGTGTGCAACACTAAGCTGTTTGGTTTTGTCCCTTCTTGCCCTATTTTATCTTATTTAGCATTCAGCTTTAAAAGTGTACATGACAATGATAAATTACATCCTGGGTGAGAAAGGACAATTGAGTTCCTACAAACATGACAAGGTTGCTATGTCTGGGTGTTCTTAGACATTTTTATGGTTTGAGCTGTTTCTCTTCCTCTCTTTCCTTACTCTTCTGACCTCTTCATCTCACCACCGGAGCTTTGCTAACACTCTCTGTGTTAAAAGCATTTGATAAAATTTCATGCAAAATTTATGACAGTAAACAGGTTGTTCAGCATTACACAGAAAACCTTCTTGCCTTTCTCTTTCTTTTTTTTGGACTATGGCTTTTCGCATTCCAAACCATCCTACTTAGGGAGCACTCATTCCAGGTGTATCACAAAAAGTAATTCCTGGTTTCAGGCTTTTGCTCACCTTCATACACTTAGGGTGTTATTATTTTCTGTGCTTATTTAGCAGTTGTGCTTCCTAAACAAAGTAAATAAACTTGTATAAAATCAATCTAGTTCAGATCAGCCCTTCATAATTCTCTGGATAAAGAAGGACAGTTCATGGATCTTAGTTTAGGTTTTATATGTTAGGTTTAGCCACTATATGTTGCACATCAGAAAATGAAGTCTCTTTTCCTTTACAAAGCTGGAAATACCAGTGGAGTGATGAGCAAGAAATGATGAGCAACTTCTGATGAGCAGAAGTAGAATTCATCTGACAGCTTTAAGTTAGATTAGCAGGGTTTCAGTATATTGTTTGATGTTAACAATGCAATATAATCGCCATTTTACACAGGCAGAAAAATTTTCTTTGTGCTGTCTCCTGTTTGACAATATTAACAACATATAAATCACATGATAACATGCAAATGTGTATGAGTGAAACACAACTAGAGGTAGCTGTAGTCTCAATGGATTTATCTTTTGAATACTGATCAAAAATGGAAACTATTGTGGACTTTAGAGTCTTTGATTTTATAATGGAATGCTTTGTTGCATTTCAAAGAAATATCATTTCTTTACATTTACGTTGACTTGTTTCATATAGTATATTAAACTGTGAAAGAATCTAGAAACATTGTTTTGAAAATCAGTGTCTATCTAAGATTGCTTTGTTTACTGGGATATCATAGCACATAAATGGTTTTGATTATCAAAGATATAATCAACAGGACAATTTAAATAAATCCCAGATCATTATTTTGGTTATGTTCTCTAAATTCTTGACTTGATTTCTGTTGGTGGTTTTTGGTTTGTTTGGGGTTTTTTTGTTATTACAGGTTGGGTATTTTTTCATATAGATGATTATACAGGTAGTACCTCTCATAATTAGGTGTATGAGACATTCTCAGAAGAACAAAGGATCTCTTTTTATCTGGATAGGTTACAAATCAGGCTTGTGTTAGTAAGCCATATTTTAAGTTGGATTAGTTTTCACAGAGAGAGGAAAAAAAAAAAGGTGCTTTGAAGTGTTTAGTTATGGTCCTTGTTCTTAAACCGATATGTGTCTTACTGTCACAAAGTTGATTAAAGTAAAGCTCAGCGAATGTCATTCCTGTCTCTGTGGCCCATCTTAAACAGAGTGTTTTAAATGTATGTACTCAATTGTCAATGGTATTAGCATCCTCTAAATCTCAGCTTCACAGGATTGAAACCTGACAACATAGATTTTCTGAGCATATCTACTTTGATAGTAGACAGTATTAGCAACCTGCGATATGCCAAGCCTGATAATACACGGAAACGCCACGCTGTGAAGTGAAACAAATGTGCTCTGTATGTGTATGAACCTCAGAGACGATTAAGGTAGGTGCCTCTGAGTAATTTATTGAGGTCAGAGATCAAAAGGGGCTTGAATTAATCAGATTCTTAGGATTTTGATCTTATATGTGTATTTTGGCTTTGGATCAGAATTAAAACTGGAATTGTGGATTTTGAATTAGATCCATTAATCTAAACATACTCTAAAATGAGATGAAAGTCCCTGCACTGATACCTGAGGAACTGTGGTGGTTGGTGGGTGTGGGTTTTTTTGGTTTTGGTGGGGGTTTTTTCAGTGGCATAAATGTTCAAGTTTTGACCTACATACTACACTCTTACCAATTCTTTCTCCTTTTCTCTATTATCCTTATAAAATAATCTCAGGAGGCTATAAGAGCAGGACATTTAAAAGGGTTTATGTACAATTATTACTTTTCTAATTAAAACAATTTATAAGTATATCGTTACTAATATGATTGAAGGAAAATTCCAAAAATACCCTTTTAATCACTAGAGTGTGACTCCATGGACCTTTTCTGCATTATAGTAATTGAATGAGGTCTATAAAGCTCAGAAATTAATCACATGCCTTTCAGAAAAAGAGGTATTTTAGTTTTGGTAAAAAGGCAAATAATCTAAGAGAAAAATTTTGTTCTTAGTATACTGCAGTATGAATTGATTAAAATAAGCATAAGAAATCAGCATTATTGGCAGCTATAACTTCTTTATTGCACTGCAGAAGTACAGATGGAAGATACAGACATGTACCAGCATGGCACTGCACCTGCCCCACTGATCTGTGATGTGCTTGTTGCATGTTGTTACTATGCTTAGCTGCTTTATTTTTTTTCAAAAAATTGCAGAAGACATTGGCTGAAGTTGGCAAAATAACCAGACAAATGGTACCGGTTTATTCCATCGTATTCAATGTGTCACGTAATTTGTCTACAGCCAGTTTGTTGTTCTAAATTAATTTCTTCATGATCAGAGTTAGATTTAGTATGTTTTCAAGTAGTTTAAAAACTTCAAACAACTTTTTTTTAAAAATGCCAGCATTTTTAATGCATTTTTACACATCACGGATTCTTATTCAGTGTGTAAAACATTTGTATTCATTGCAGTTCCAATGTGCTTTGAATTTTGGTGAAAACTGGTGTTATCAGGGAACACTGCTGTATTTCACGTCATGAACAAATTGTTAGAAATTCAGAATTCAGCCCAGTAATCTTTATCTTCTTTTATAAACAATAGCTAAATCCACCTCGATGTTTCTCATAGCTGATGTCATACCTCCATGATCATCAGTCTGTTCAGTCCATAATAAGCCTGAAGAGACCAGAGCCAATCTCATCATGTCCAACTGCTTAGGTCCCAAATTTCAACACCATTAACTCTGAGCACTGGTAGGTAAATTAAGTGGGTGCGCATGGGTGAATGCAGTAAATCCTTGCTATTTTTCCCCAATATACAGAGCTAAAATAGCAGTGTGGTTTACAAGAACTTATTGCTTAATGGACCTGTGGATTAGATAATTAGAGGAGGAAAAGTAAAATATACAGCACCACAAATATGGGAAAAAGTTTTTGTCCTGTGAGCTGTTGCCTTTGAAGTATTGATGAATTAATGACATCATAGCTAATCCTAGAAATAGCTTGGGAAATTGGTTTGTGAGACAAGGACATACCATGTTTACAAGGAAAATAGTTACATGAACATTGAATACATGTCTTGAAACATGTCTTGAATACATGTCTGTTTCTTTAGTAATACAAATATTATTACAACCTGGGCAACTGTTACTGAAAATAATTTTTGATTTGAAAGATTTTAGTCTAGGTGAATTCTCTTCCTGGTAGTTGTTCAGTATATCCTGTATGAGTGTCTTGCTTATCAACCCAGAGAATGGCTAATGGCAAACTCACTTTAAAGCCTTCAGAACCTTTGGATTTTAAGAAAAGTCTTTTTAAATTATGTATTTTATATCTTAAGACACACTGTCAGAAGTAGTGAAATCTTTTCTTTTGAAAACTTAACACAGAGGCCTGCAAGCATAATGCAGGTTCAGACATGCACGAAAGCTGATTAACTACTGAACGTGATCCTGAAATAAGTACTGTGCAAACATGATTAACTGCAAATCTGTTGGTATGGGAACTTCAAATGTATGATTTAGGATTCCCAATAATAAAATAATTATGAATATTATTTATTATATATAAATTTATTATATTCTTCCACAGTTCCCCAGTTTTAGTACTTTTAAATGAGTTAAGTTTAGCCTTTTTCCTGTTGCTGCATGTGTTCTTGGAAAATAATATAAAAAGCACAAGTGCATCTACAATTTCACAATAAATTTTCTTTCCAAAACATTGTATGGTTTTTGTCGTAGTAGCACAAAGGTCTTTGTTCAGGGGAATGTAGACTTGCAATAATATGAAATTTGTGCTTTAACATGTTAAAACCCACAAGTGGTGTTCCCCAGGGCTCAGTATTGGCACCGGTTATCATTAATACCTTTATCAGTGATCTGGACAAAGGGATCAAGTGCAGGCTCAGTAAGTTTGCAGACGACATCAAGTTGGGCAAGAGTAGTGATCTGCTTGAGGGTAGGAAGGCTCTTTAGAGGGATCTTGAGGCCACTGTGTGATGTTCTGCAAGGCCAAGTGCCAGGTCACAACAACTCCCTGCAGTGCTACAGGCTTGGGGGTTGAGTGGCTGGAAAGCTGCCCAGCAGAAAAGGACCTCAGGTTGTTGCTTGAGAGCAGCTGAATATGAGTCAGCGTGTGCCCAGGTGGCCAAGAAGGCCAATGCCATCCTGGCCTGCATCAGGAACAGTGTGGACCAGGGCAGGGATTGTCCCCCTGTACTGGGTAGTGGTGAGGTCGCACCTCAAGTACTGTGTTCAGTCTGGGGCCCCTCACTGCCAGAAAGACACTGAGGGGCTGGAGTGTGTCCAGAGAAGGGAACGGAGCTGGGGAAGGGGCTGGAGCACAGTTCCTGTGAGGAGCGGCTGAGGGAGCTGGGGGTGTTCAGCCTGGAGAAGAGGAGGCTCAGGGGAGACCTTATCCCTCTCTACAATTCCCTGAAAGGAGGGTGCAGACAGGTGGGGGTTGGTCTCTTCTCCCCAGTGACAAGTGATAGGACAAGAGGAAACTGCCTTATGCTGTGCTAGGGGGGGTTAGATTGGATATTAGGAACAACTTCTTTACCAGGAGGGTTGTCAAGCATTGGCTGCTTGAGTTACTATCCCTGGAGGTACTAAGAAGATGTGCAGATGTGGTGGCTAGGGAGGGTTGCATTTGATGATCTCAGAGGTCTTTTCTAACCTAAATGATTCTATGATTCTGTATTGTATGTATTCAGCAGAATGTGTCATCATGTAAACATAGCTGTACCCGTTCCTGTAAGTGATTATTACATATACCATCTTTTCCTGTTACCTAATAAAGCCAAAAGTATATATTGGATGCTATAATAATGGTCTAAAAGTTACATGAATTTAATTTTAGCCTCCTGTTATGATGAAATATAATGCACCTACGTGAGTTTTCATTTCCTTAACTGAATTGTGGTTCTTGTAGAATTCAGGATGAAGAGAGTATTGCTGTTGCACTTAGGTACCATTGTATTCATGCTTGTGTAACACTTTAAGTTTTTCTGCTTTGTGGTTATTCATTGTTTCTGGAATATTATTCATAAATGAAATGTAAATAATTGTAATTCTGAAAGGCAATATAATTCTTTCTTACTAGGCTGGCTTTTAGAATCATAGATTCATAGAATGGTTTGGGTTGGAAGGGACCTTAAAGATCATCCAGTTCCAACTCCCCTGCCATGGGCAGGGACACCTTCCACTAGACCAGGTTGCTCCAAGCCTCATCCAGCCTGGCCTTGGACACTTCCAGGGATGGGGCATCCACAGCTTCTCTGGGCAACCTGTTCCAGTGCCTCCACACCCTCTCTGTGAAGAATTTCTTCCTGATATTTCTTCCTTCTTCTTTTTGCTTCACCATTGCCTGTCTCCCATTCATCTTTTAATATCTTTTTACCAGCTGTCTGGACACTTACAAATTCTGATTCGCTTTTTATTGCCAGCACATGCTCATTGAAAATAGGAATATTTGTAGCAGATCATTGCAAATCGAAACCGTTTCTGTAAGCTTGGCACTGGGTTTCAACAACTCCAGTTAGTTGTAGTTACACAGTTTGAACTATACTGAATTTAGCTTTCTTAGTACAAAATAAAAATTGTGTCCCAGTAGTGAGTGAGAAGCAGAGACAGACTATCACTCTTCTGGTTTCATGCTAATGCTTACAATACTATTTACCACAGCCTGCACTTTCACTTGAACATGTAAAGAGAATAAATCAGGAAAGAAAGCTGTAAATACCACGGCAGCTGCTAGAAAAATTCTGAAGAATCACCTGTCATTCATTTTCAAACTGGCATTTTTTTATTAGTATTTCCAGACAGCAATATGAATTAAAATTTTTCTTTACAGGTCTGATGCCATACCCATTTTTAACATTTGACTAAGAAGAAATCAGATCCATGGATAAGGTCAGATCTGTGGTTAGCAGCATTTTAATGCATGATCTCCACTATGTGTGTACATCCAGAATTAGCTAGCCTATATAAGTGCAAAAACCCCTGTGTTTTCCTCAGGGCACTATCCATTCAAGTAGTCATGGCTGCAGTTTAGTGAACAAAGAAATGCAGTCTCTGTGATACCTAATTAGTAAGTGTCACACAGCTGAATGCTTAAATGAAAAGTAAATATTTAGCATAAGCAAATTAAAAAAGTTTATCTAATATTTTTTCATTTAGACAGGTAAGTGTGCAGGCAAGGATATAATCACAAGTTCATTCTCCTTTCTTCTCCAAATCTTAACATTCTGTTTGATGCAACACATTTCAAATTTTACCTTTTTCATTTAACATAGGTTTCTTAAATTACAGAGAATTTCCACAGGTCTTTGTACTTTATCAGCAGAGTTCTCTTTTATTTTCTTTTCCAGCAGGAGATTTTATGTAAGATGATGCAAACAGAGCCTGCTGATTTGCCTGCCTTAAATTGATAGCATTAATTGATTGTTACAGAGTTTTTATTAGTATAATTAATTTCAAAACTACATTATATTAAGAAAATTAAGAAGATCTGTGAGGGTTACTGTGTGATCCAGCAGTGGAGTATTGTTAGTGTTATGGCTTATGATGACATTTAAAATTGAAGAAGATGAATTGCCCTGAGCTGTAGGATGGAGGGAAAATTAGGGGTATTGTCCGGCAATTAAGTTAATGGGATTATTGTTCACTGACAGCTCAGGTGGACAGAAATGCATCACTTCCAACATCTGCTGAAAGCTGGAGGACTGGGAATTAGCCAGGTTTTTCAGCATGTTCCTTTTCTGAATTTTGGTACTACCATCACGGAGATGATGTGGGAAATCCTCTGTCACAGATATAACTCTGTCAGAGTGATCTATTTCTGCATTTGGTTAGAGCAAGCAGTGATTCAAATATGAGAAACTGCCTGAGCAATGGAATGCTTTTACAGAGTAATTACATTCAGCAGTTATTATAAAGGTAGGGGTTTTTTAAGAGGCATTTTGTATTCAAGGGCAGTAAGGAAAAAGGAAGAAAATATATATATATTAGAGAATAAGAGTCTCTGCAGTGATTTTCCTGAAAGGAAGATTTGCAAATGCACACAAAAGCAATAGTAAAGAGCGGAAAGGTATTGACAAGAAAGAAATGAAAATTAATTCAAAGTGTCAATATTTCCCTTGAGTAATTAAATAAGAGCATTCTTGTCCCTCATCCATTTCTGGGGGGAGGGAAACTGTGGTTTACTGCAGTGCCATAAATTATAGAAAGTCTGATCTCCAGTTGCATGGATTCAGTGCATGTGCTAAACCATTCCAGTCAGCTACAGAGCCTGCCTTCTGCA
This sequence comes from Eurypyga helias, assembly GCF_000690775.1. Taxonomy (NCBI): domain Eukaryota; kingdom Metazoa; phylum Chordata; class Aves; order Eurypygiformes; family Eurypygidae; genus Eurypyga; species Eurypyga helias. The sequence continues at coordinate 23,820 of NW_010259573.1, forward strand.
AGCTCTCAACCAGACCCTAAATAAGATCCAGAGAAAAAGAACAAGTTTAAAAAATGTTTATATTTTAATCTAGATAATGTCCAGGATGTGGGGCCAAAATGAATGTCCTATGAGGAGGAAGAAACTCATTAATGCCATTAAAAGTCAAATATTTTGCCTCAGTGTACTAAACTTGTGAAAAAGGTATCTTTTCACATAGCAGTTACATACATTAATTCAAACTGAAATGAGGTGATGAGGGTATGGGTCAGATCCTGCGCACACCTCGCACTTGCTCACTTCTCAGAGGATTCAAGAGGAGCTTATTTTGTTTACCCATGGGTAAAATAGAGACACTGAGATGTTAAATATTCAGACTGGTTTACAGATGTGCTTGTGTAATCCATGTAGACTGTAAGAAAACAGTTTCAAAGAAAGACTGTTTCTGTTACACTGGTATAAACAAGGTTTATCATTGTTATCCCAAAACTAGATTATTTCCATGCCAGCAATTGGCTGCTTTTTTTTTGAGTAAAATATGAAAAATGTTAACATCAGTCACTTCAGTTCCTGGAAAATCTTTTCCAGTCTGAAATTCTGTGGTGTAAATTAATAACATGGTTCACTAGAAAAAAATACTTCAAATGTATTTTAACATTATATAGAAGTAGACAACTTGTAAGATAACAGATTTTTTTCAAGCAAGTATGTGTCAAATTAACTGAACAGGTTTTAACAAGTGTGCCCGTATTCCTTAGGAACTAAAAATATAGTTGTTAGATTCTCAAAGAAAATTAGGAACCCAGCTCCCTTTAAAAAGTGAAATAGGTAATAAAAGTTATTCTGCTCTTCAGGATTTGAATGAACTTGAAAATTCCGTATGATTCTTAAAGAAAAAAAAAAAATCTAGTTGCTCCACAGTATGATTTTACCCACCTGCTTTGTCTGCTGAGATTTCTTTCAAGACCAGACATTGTTTCCCGTGGTCTTGAAGGTATCTGAAATTTTGTTTCAAGATCCACTTTTTCTTTCATGAAAAAGAACTGTTAATTACATTGCTATGTCAAAAGGTTAATCTTTTATTTTAAGGTTAGCATAGTTTAAGTTTATAAAAAATATTTAGTTTAGGTCCAGTGATTTTGGTGTTGGGTCAGTCTTGTAAAATGTTGATTTCCTTCTCTGATCTCTCATGGGAGAGGTAAATTACTGAAATATGGGTAAGCATTTAAAAGGTAAAAGAGAAAACCTGTAAAATAGACTGCATGCAGCATTATATAGCATTTGGGTGATCCTGATACTAGGCAGCCCCAAACAGTGTAGAAGTGGAAGAGGAGACAATAGTGCTTTGGACGATTGTTATGTTCTCTTCCCATAAACTCCGCTTATTGTGAAAACAGCACTGCACTCTATGATTTGTAGAAGGATATAGAGAATGATTTCTAACAGCATAAAGGATTCAGGAAATGCTTGGGAAGACAAAGGTAACATCTGCCCACTTGACTATCTGAGCTGATTCATTTACAATGAAGGAGGTACTATTGACCGTTCTATTCCATGCTAAGACTTAGAGAAGAACAGTGAAAGCTTTTAGATCTATGTTTGTTGAAAACTCATTAATTAGTTGAAGCCAAAAATATACACAAAACATTTTTCATAATCCTTTGGAAGTAGAAACTTTTTCAGCAGATAAAATAGAGCTGCAGTTTTACTGAAGTTTGAGTTGCCATTTTATTCAGTTGATGTACACCCCTTTGGTTTGTGATTTCCTGTCTGAGACTGACTGTATAGAGTCAATACCTACCAGTTCTCAAATAGGTCACAAACACATTTGAAAACATATTCAAGACTGACTCATCCAGTCATCCTTGCATATTTTTGGGTCTCTTCCAATATATGGGCAAATATTAAATTTCCTGTTAAAGAAATTGATAAATTGAACACAATATTTGTGTCACTTTACACCACATACAGGTTAAAGTAATATTACTCTTCTAACTTCACATTTCTTGAGGAACAATCAACTTGCAAGATCTCACATTTCAAAATAATTGGCCAATATGACTGGCAAGATCTGGTCAGAGCAAAAGGATCATTACCAGATGTGAAGAGTCTTATCCTCTGTCTGAAAAAACCAAAGATTACAGAGTATTTGCAATAACAAAGGAAAGATAGTAGCTCCTTGTGTCTATGGATATTTTCTGAAGCAAAATAAAAAATAGAAGGCAAGACACTGTCTTTAGTGACTGTAAGAAGCTTTGTTAATTTTACAGTTCATATACAGTGGTCCTGTATTCCTTTTTTATTGTTAGTCAAGATCACAATAAATTCTGGGTTTTTTCTTAATATGTAGTTTTACTACCTTCCACAGCTGTATTATCTGCCAGTTTAAGAAAGATACTTTTCATTGCTCCCCTATGACAATACTACAAAATAGTGAATTGTCATTACTTGGAAAGACATACCTGAACTGCATTTTATTCTTCCTTTTAGAGTGACAGTGATTAATAATCATCCCACATAGGGTAAACTTCATATAGACAATCTTTTGTGTTCACTCATGAGATTATTGTGTGAGACTGTAAAACACTAAGGTCATGATGAATTATATAGTCTATTTTTCTCTTCTCCCCAAGACCTGTCACAGTACTGCAGGAAAAAAACAACTTTGATGGGTTTGAAATTATTCATTGTAGAAAAAAAAAAAACATGTTAACTTTTATTTGTTTTATTGACATCATTTAGATATCTTACAAACGGATTCTGTTCCTATTCCAGAAGCTGAACTCAAGCAAGTAGTTCTATATTTAGATCTCAGATTTTGTTTTTTAAAAAATTGTTTCCCCTTTTATCTGCTTTCTCTAAACTGTTTAACTGCTCTAAGGAGCATTTCATAAGGCTATATTTATATTCATCACACATAAATCGTATGCTGGAGCAAAAGTGAATACAGAGGAAAATAACAAATTAACTGTTGGGTTCAAACACCTTACAAAATCTGACTGTGAATAAATGACAACACTAAACTTAATGGTTTGTTTCTTACCAGAAACAAATCATTGTAATTGGCCAGACAGGCTGGAGAACAAACTGCTCTTTTTTTCTAATAAGATAATTACAATTTTTTTTTTTTACACACTTCTGCTTTCTCACTATATGCTCGTAAGTGTTACAAATGATTAACCCAAATATATTCTATTTGGTATAGGAATAATTTGCTTTATGGGTTATTTTAGCTATAATGCTTTAGCAAAATAATTACCCTAACAGCAATCATCTCCCCTGAAATAGATACCTTAGAATAACTTTTTATCAGATGTGAGATATATCCACATTTTAGATCTTGATAACAAAAGACCTGATTGGTATAATATTTTTGGGTTTGATAATTTACACCTTATCTAATTTCATGAGGACAGACAATAGTTCATGTCTTTCAATATCACACAGGGTTTTTAATAGAGAAATTAATGTTTCATTGGATTTATGCACATGGAAAATGAAATAAATGTGGTTTAAAATTTGTGTAATTACACTGAATGAACTATTTAGAAGAGATTGATCTGTCACCCACTTTCATCTTTAAAATAAACATGCAATCTAATGGTGTTTTATAAAATTACATTTGTCTTCTAAACTACTACATCAGAATATGTGGCAGATAAACATGAAGATAAAAACGTACTGCTTCTGAATAACTAAATTACAATAATTTGGAAATAAATCAGGCAATTTTCACTACATTATTGTATAAAAATGTTCTTTAATACATTGGTAGATCATACAGGCTAAAAGAATAGATAAAAGGGAATACATAGGGCAAATGTTGATATTGCAGTTTGGAAGCTACCTGTGGCTTTTTTAGAAGTGCATACAAATGATCCTGATGGACAGAAGCAGAAAATATATTAAATCCACAATGAGTGAATATAATAATATTTTGTTTATCATCCATTTTTAAAATACGCCTATCTTACTAGATATTACTGCCTCATAGGCCATTTGGAAGTTACACCTAAGTGAGAACTCTCCTAATGCTCTCTAACTGGCAGGTTATGTAAACTCCTGTTTTAGCATAATTAATGGAAGACATCTCTACTTGTTGGAAATGTGGGTGAATTAAAAAGCAAAAATCATGAGTGGGATACTGAATTGATGATTCTTTTTATTTCAGAGTGTACCCTCCAACCAGATGAAGTGGGAACAGATTACATAATGATTAAGGAAACAGAAACTATTTAAAACTGCACATCTTTTGTATGTTTGTGACCCAGCTGGCTCTGTGACCAGCATCCCCAAAGAGAACTGGCTTATTTCTTGCCTTTCACCTCTGATGTTTTCCAATTACCATAGCTGTATTAGCTTCAGCAGAATTAATCAGGGCATATGTTGCATGATACTGCTTGCTCTGTTATTTTATATTGTTTCGGGGTGGGGCTGGTGAGGAGGTATATAGAATGTTGTTGCTTGGAACAGCTTTTTAATTCTATCTGTACTCATAATGAAATTTTAACATATAACCAATTTTAAGTTTATGCATAATTATCAGGCACTGAAATTTAGACATATGCTTAAGTACATTCCTGGAGCCAAGCCTAATGACCTAACCTCTCCCCACGAAAATCAATCATAACATAAGCCATTTGTGTATAACACTGCAGGACATAACTTTTAACATCTAACTATTAAAGAAATATAAAAAAATAAAATAACCTTGTCCTGCTAAAAAAAAGGGTCAACTATTACTAGGACCATATTTATTCCACAACGTAAAATGCAGTTTAGCATACTGATGTGCCTCTTTGGACATCTCTTCCCTTATGTTTCTTAAACATCAAAGTATCTTCCAGTAAATCAGCTACTGTCTAAATCACAGAGGTCTAAGTCACGGAGCAGCACTTAATTTTAAGAATGAAGTCACTTTTCAGATTTCTTTCTTTTTTTAATTATATTGAAAACCAAACTATAACTGTAGTTCCATTTTTGAAAATTTCTGGTAGATGAGGTACTCCAGAGGCAAGTAGAGGCAAGCTAAGTTGTTGCGAACATTTAAGTTACTGTTCTTCAGCTGCTGTTTGTGCCATTTAAGCACTAATCTTAAAACATTTCCATTTCTCCTGGGTTCTTTGCCTATGAAAGCATCTGGAGTGTTTCCGGAAGTTGCCTTTGGTCTATACTACAAATCAGTACTTTACATTTTTTTTCTACCTGTTTTCAAATTGATGAATAGAATAAAGTTAATAATGATTTTCCATTTTATTAATTTGTTTCTCTAAAACGCGCAAGTGTTGCAGCAGACATTTAAAGTACATCTCAGTTAATAAAAGTGTGTATTGCATTATTATTACACATATTTTGCAAATTCAGAAAGGCATCACTATTCAGTAAAAAAATTTGGAGACAGGTAGCACAGCTACTTTAAGCTCACTAAAGAGAGAGACTGAGCACACAGAGCTTTGGGCCTGTTTTTCCAGTTGCGGGCCGTAATTCTGCCCTTGTCTTGAATGTGACTATTTCATCTTCCTTTTGAAACATTGTGTGACATAACAGCTGCAGTAGTTTAAAGGCTCAACTTTTGTTTTTCTTCAACCAAAAAAAAATGTTGATGAGTGTCTTCAAGCAGTGGGGACAGTTAACTTGTTACATAAATTACTTGGACAGACCTAGAGATAAATCTGAGTGGAGGTGGTGTCTGGCTGCCAGCTTCACAGGTGTGAGCAGTGTTTCATGCAGATCCATGTGCATAGATTCTTGATGCTGGAGACTCAACCTGCCACACACAATTTGCAAATTAGTTTGATAGACATGAAAGATGTTCAGTAACTCTCTATGTTTATTGAACTTTAAGAAGACCCTTAAATTTTTCTCATTACAGGAAAAATCAAAATATCTAGCCAAAAGTGGCAGTGGGAGCATAAATGAAACACAGGACTGAAACTTCTAGTTTTCATGGAACCTATAGAGTACGATTACACAGAGTACACTAAACTACTTTTTGCCTACAATGCACTTTGCAAAGTAGAGTGGTGGCTGCATGTAGTCTCTTGAATGAAGCAGTGGTTTTACTTTTTAGAACTACATGTCCAGCTCTAATTCAGTCTCTTTTTTGCAGTCTTACTTTGAAGAATGAATACCAGGTTTTCTTGGAAGTCGGTGTAAATGACATACAGTACTTTTGTCTGATTTTGAAGGAAAATGTTAATTTCTCATTATTTACTAGACAGGAACAATATAAGGACTGTTATAACTGATCTCAGTATTGCCTGCCAGTTTATTTTCAGTGCAAATCCTTTGAAAGCACATAGGATGTAGGCTGTGCTATGTGAGGATTTTTTATTATTATTTTTGCTGGGTAGATAGACTTACCAAAAGCAAAGATGTAATGATTGTAAATTATTGGAAACCTGAAGCATCTGAAGCATATGGATTGTACACTGAATGTATTAATATAATAGAAATAGTAAAAGTTTTCATTTATATTATCGGTTAATAGCTTTGGCAATTTTTGTTGTAAAACAGTTATGATTTTAATTGGGATATGCATCCTGACCAATGCTACACAACAAAAATTAGGAACCTGTGTTTGTATCAAGCATGGCTCACTTAATAAGCTTGTATTTAATATTGATTTATCCAGCCCTTATATTTATTTCTTGTGGTAACTTTTACTGTTCTAGATACTAGTAAGTTAGGCTTTTTTACACATTGCTTCATGATTCTCCTTTGAAGATTCAAGCAGAAATTTACAGAGCTGTTGATATTTGTAAGTACAATTTACAAAGCTTTGACATCTAGAGCTCTTTTCATTAGAAAAATCAATGTACCTTACAGTGATGTCTTGAGTGCTTTTTGGTGAGATAGGCTTCTGCTTTATCCCTCGGTCAGATTATACATGAGGCATATCATGGAAATGCCAGATTTCTGCAGCAAATATTTACATAATGTGATAGATGTAAAAGTGAAATGACATCAAATTGTTGCTTTGAAAACATAGAAAATTTATAAATTTGTGTCTAGAGTATAGGCATTTCATTCCCTTTTGATCCTACTGGACCCTCCCTTTACTTTAACCATTTTTCTCTGGTAATCTCAGTTTAAAACTTCCTTTTCATTTTTCCTTCTGACTGGCACTCTTTCTGAAGGGTTTTGTGATGCTCCACATGAGGACAGTATGGTGTAAAAAGCAGTTTTCTGTTCTTGCTTTGTGTTGTTTCCTGCTAGAGCATAAAGGAGCTCTGGCTCTTTGCCTTGAAACACTCCTGAGAGTGAAGTTTCTGATCAGTTCAAAAGGGTTTTTCTCACTATTCTTGGACTCACCTGAGTAAATCAAAGATAGAATGCATTTACAAAGACAATGCTTAGAAACTGATACCTTTAATCAGCACTTATGGAAATGTAGAATGTAATTTTAATTGCTACTTCTGATCACTGGCACTGAATGAGAGGAAAAGGTCTACCAAACAGACAGTGGGCAGCTGTAACCTGCATAGCAGCAATAAATACTCATCATTTTGGTAGGATGCCTTGTGAAATGCTGCATAAGCATTCATTCTGATGTATACGACAAAGCCGAGGAAATGTGAAACTGTTAGGCTGTTGGAGCAGATTAGATGTCAAATATTTTGACATCAGCTTAGGAGACAGCTAGAGAAAAAACTCTGTATACAGGTGACACTTGAGAACTGATTTGTAGTTGCAGGGGAGCCTCACAGAACACATTGCTTTTTGCCTAGAGAACACAAAACCGTCACTCCAAATGTCATCATCTGTCTCATAGCAAGTCCTGATGGTTTAGCAGGAGTCACTCCTCATCGTCCAAGTCCATTAATCACATTTCAGGAGGCCAATTTCCTACAGCCAATCTCCATTTCTTCCAGGGATTCTAGACAGATTTAATTTTTCCCCTGAATGCATTAACCTGAAGGAGCAGCCTACTTAATTAAAACAGATATTGTTTCACTTTCTTTAAATATGCAAATGTCTTTATTAGACTAGGTGTCATGTGCTGTACTTTCCTGCTTAATTAATCTCAACCTCATCTTAATTTGCCTCACTGGGAATAAAACTCTCCCACTTTCTTTTGGTGACTTACCTGATTACATTAGCTGCAACAAACTTGTTTTTGTGAGTACTCTCTTTTACTATGTGGAGTAGATAATCTGTGTGTAACTAAATATACTTTGTGTAAACATCTAAAGACAGTAACCTGTATATGTATGCAGGTCACTTTGGCCTTTAGTTCCCCATTTGGAGTTGCAGCGAATTTTGAGAGAGAGATCCCTCACAGCACAGGGTTACAGCAGCACTGCAGGTCTCAGTGCTCACTGTAGGCTCTCCATCTGAGCCTAATGAGGGATGGAGATTTTCAGCTTTTTGATTTACTTGGTTCCCACCTAATTAAAGATGGAAACTAAGTTCTGATTCTCCAGATTTTGGAAATATCTTTGATGTGTAGAAATAGTAGAAGAATAGAAAATAATAGGAAGAATAGTAGAATAGAAATGATAGAATAGTAGAATAGGATTCCCGAAGGAAGAAAGGTAAATCCAAAAGATAACTGTAGGACTTTATTTTGTTTAAACTTTTCTGCTACTGAGGTAGTATTTCACCTCTGTAATTGTTCGATTCTTGAGCAAGGAAAAGGGCAAAATAAATCAGTGTTCAGGCTGCACTGTTGTTCAATTGACTGTGTGCTGTCACCTATAGCAAAGTGCTTCCTGAAAGCACTTTCTGATGTGTTTTGATCTTTTCCAGGCATTGCAGTGGTGCTGAGCTAGCTGAAATGTACAAGCTGTCTTTAAACAGGACATTGTGTACGTTGCAGTCCCTGAGAAATATCCCACTAATCTCTTGTAGGCATCGCTTGCACAGTGCATTATCTGTAGTGGGTATGATATTTTGCATAGCTTTTCTGTATAGGATAGATTGATTTCCTGAGGTATTACGAGACTACATGTTTCCAAATGTTTTAACCAAAAGCATTCATTCCTTTGTTATCTGTGCCATTCCGAACTGAACTATAGAAAGGAACACGGTTCCCCTAGGTCTTTGCCTCTGCTTGGTTCTCTTCCACAGTCGTGGAGAAATCTTCATAGCTTACTGTTCTTTTGTGTCTCACTGTCTATTTGCTGTTTGGTCTGTTTGTGTGTTGTGCACCTTGGCTTTGCAGCTATTTGGAAATGGAAATAGTTTGACTTGATCTATCAGCTATTGCTTTTTGACTCATCTTTTTTGCGACACCCAGACATCATCTTATTTCTGGTCCCTCCGTTTTCTGTACCTATATTTGGTTTTGCATATTTTGGTTTACTTCTGCAGCTAGCTCTGATAGCTAGAAAATTCATTCTATCTACCTATCATGGAATTAGAAGAGTCATCAGTGAGTAAAGGCATAGTCTTCTCCATGCATTTGACAAAATGAAAAGTTATTTCTCTTCTTTGTGTAACTCTGAGTTTTAAAATATGTCAGACATTTAGGAAGTCCCAAAATTTCACTGTACAATCCATTACTTTCATAAATACATCATACTGAACTGTCTGTTGCCTTCTGTCTATTGCAGTATCTGTTCTGCCACATAAGATTTTTGGATGAATTTATGGCCTGCTGTTAACTCTGTAGTTACATATAGGACCAGATGCATAATTATTACATAGTTTACATGATAATGGGGAATATTTGCATTCAATAAAAGATGACAGTTTGGTTTGAGTAATAACATCGCAAGGCCAGATTCTGATCACATTTACATTTTTAAAAGTCGGGAAGAGATGATAGATGTTATTTTGGATTAACACTGATGTAGCTGAGATGTATTTGTGGACCACATTTCCTGCTTCACATACATGAAAGAATCCTGGTAGTGTCAATATTATTCTCATGAAGATTTAAATGTTTCTAAAGCTTCTAGAAAATAAACTTAATTAAATATCTAACGATGAATCACAACCTCATATTGAAATAAATTGCTTCAATATCTTCCTGAGCCAAAAAGAAATTTATATCAATAAACAGAACTTGTTTACTCTGACCTTATTTTAGAATTTAATTTTCTTGAAATTCCAATTAAACAAATATAAACCCACATACTTTGACAGCATGTTTTATTGGTATCCAATCTGTGTAAATACTTACTTTTACTTTGTATTGTTAATTTGTCAGACAGCAGTCACGTGGCCAACAGTAATTTGTTATGTTTAAAAGTAATTGAAGAAACAAATCAATGAGCTACTAATAGTGGTTACTGGGTTTTTTATTTGACCCTCTTTAGTTGTCTCTCCCTCATAATTACTCTGCATATTAAACTGCTAATTAATACAGTAATACTTTATCTTAACTTGTACAGTTGTTGGCTCTGCCCTTTTTGTGAACTTCTCAGCTGGTTTTCCAAAAGGAATTTTCTATGTCTGTTTTGTTTGAAATAATGTTATGTCTTGTATGAGAATATCTTCATGGCATATGCCTACTTTTTTGAAACAGTAGGCAGTATAATACTACAGTTAAATGCAAGTGATCCATTTTCGTATACATGTGGAATTTTCCAAATAAATACATTAAAAACAGTCGAATCTGAGGTTTCCATAGTCTTTCCTCATCACGTCAGAAAAACACTAAGAGAATATAGATCACAACTGAAGATCATGATTGGGCTATCCTTCTGTCCCAGTGAACATAATCATTACCTATGAGCTACACCTGGCTTTGAGATCTCAGAGATACAGCTAAGCTCCTTTTCATTGCCATTTTCCTAAACTTATTAGGAGCAGCTGTAACTGGACAGATTCATCATAGGGGACCAGTTTATGCTTTCAACCATTTCTGGCACAAAACAACTGCTTGACTTGCATCATTGTTGAGTGTTCCATCACCCTAAGGAAATTCTACACATTTTTGTAAGACAAAATGTTAACGTCTTTCCTTACGGGTAACATGTAAGTGGAGTTCTTACTGCTCTTAGTATGGAAGAATTATTCTGCGTAAACTGATAATAAATTCTTTTAACATTGCATAGATTAATAAGGTCATTTCATTCTACAAACCACAAAGCCTTTGAACTGTGGAAAATTCAGAAGCCTTGTCTGGAGAGGAGACTTTAAGCTACCAGGATAAATCATTTCTAGTTCAACAAACTTTCCAAGAACTGAAAAAAGTAATGTATTAACTTTTGTTGCTGTTAATTGAAATTTCTGTGAAAATATTCCACTCTATACAATTTTTCTGATAAGAATTTGCATGAATTTTTTTAAGTAGAGAATATTATCGATCCGAATATCTCTTTAAGTTAAATGCTATATTGTAGTCAGTACTATAATAATAGTTACCTGTATCTATCTTTTTGTCCTTTTAGGAACTGCAAAAGTACGAGGTTTTGTTTGGACTTGGAGGAAAACAAGCATTCTTTGAAAGATCCCTTTTCTTCTGTCCAACTAGAAAGATGAGGATGGCTGTGAGGTGAAAGAATAAACAAAGTCCCAAGTTTACTTATTATTTTTTTATTCCTATAGGAAAATTATAAAAACCATTTCTGCTTGAAACCTTCTAATAAGTTTAATAAGGAGCTTTCGCCTTCCTACACTAGATTTCCTGTTTAAGTCTGCTGGATGCTCTGTCATCTTTTGTGGGCCATGGAGGAATTCTTATCTTCATGACATCACTGTTTGACACTTGATCTAGATGAAACACTCTTATCATGGAAACCATGATATTTCAGAACTGGAACTATATCATGCAGTTTATTATTACTAGTATTGTGTACTGTAGTGATAAATCATGGAGGAAGATGTCTGTTACTGTCTCAGCTCTCTATTCTCAATAGGTATAACACACGTAAAATAAGCTGTGAAATCTAAGGCACTGCATATTAGCCAAGTATTTTAAGATAATGCTCTAAAAGCAAAGTAAACCACTTCCTTCACAAGTTGTCCTTTTCTTGCCTAAGGTAAATGTGGAGACAATCTTCTCCCTTAGCAAACTTGTGAGAAGGGTGCAGTTGTCAGAATGGAAAGATGACCAAAGAGGTGAAGGGACTAAAGAGTCTGAGAAGAATTTATACAGATGGAGTCTAGGATGGCCAACTGTATGGAAAATGACAAGAGAACTTAGAAATATCATTGTTGTGCTTCTGTGAATAATGAAAGTTTGTTTGGATCTAGTTTTCAGTGTAACCATTGCATACTGCTTGCTGTGTAAATTACCCATACACCTATATACAGAAACCTATACCAAGGTGCTCTGGTTAAAGATGATCTTACATTGACCAGCATTATAATAAGCTTATATAATAAGTACTAAAACTTGTCAATTTTCCAGATGCACCTGATGTTTATCAAAATAATATATAGAAGCTTTTTGGTTCTCTGTGAAACTATGTCTATATTCACATGTGGAAAAGAGGTCTCCCTCAGTTCAGGAGAGAGAGTGTAATGGCAGTGAGTCCCCTGCAAAAAACAAAATTTTGCCTATATCCTTTTCTGCAAATTCTTGATCTTCCAATGAAGAAAAAAGTAAACTACCCCACATAAACTGGTGTAATGGATTTCTTTTGTTGTTCTTGTTAAAATGTTCTACCTTAAAGAAATAGAAGACTCTGGACAAGTGGAAGTCATTTGTTGTATTTAGAGTTGTATATCATAGAATCTTTTAGGTTGGAAAAGACCTTTAAGATCATCAAGCCGTGCTGTTAACCTCACACTGCTAATAGCACCACTAAACCGTGTCCCTAAACACCAAGTTCACGTGTCTTTTAGTACACCCAAGGATGATGGCTCCACTGTCTCCCTGGGCAGTCCGTTTCAATGTCTAATAACCCTTTCAGTGAAGAATTTTTTCCTAAGAGCCAATCTAAACCTCCACTGGCACAACTTGAGGCCATTTCCTCTTGTTCTATCAATATAATCAAGCTGGAGAGACCAAACAAAGTAAAAGTTTTATTCCACTTTTTGTAAGTTAAAATTAAATAATAAAAATAAATCCAAGTTCACATGTCTCTTAGTACACCCAAGGATGATGGCTCCACTGTCTCCCTGGGCAGTCCGTTTCAATGTCTAATAACCCTTTCAGTGAAGAATTTTTTCCTAAGAGCCAATCTAAACCTCCATTGGCACAACTTGAGGCCATTTCCTCTTGTTCTATCAATATAATCAAGCTGGAGAGACCAAACAAAGTAAAAGTTTTATTCCACTTTTTGTAAGTTAAAATTAAATAATAAAAATAAATGTTAGAAGAAATGGAAATACATAACCAATGCTGAAAAGAGCATGAACTTTGATAACAGTCTGTGAGCGCTGATGATCCCTCAACTGGATGGCATCATCCCATTAGTGGATTTGTGTTTAAAGAATACATTATAGCACTACTGGAAACAAACGCCAAGGAAGTTTCAGTCCCATTTATTTTAATCTTCATTGTAAAGGGATTTATACTGATGGAACACAATTACATTAGCCCACAAGATTTTAGAAGAGAACTGATATATAATTCCATTTATACCATTTGTTGTTGTCTAACTAATTAGCAATTATAAATAATTCCCTCTGGATTAATTGCTTAGATAGCATTCAGAATGTAAATCTTTTCCCATGACATTTATATTATTCAGACTGAAAAACCTACTTTGATTTTAGCCTTGGTTGACTTGGAACCTAGGTCACTGAACCAAAATATTATAAATTATCTATTTTTACCCGACTTTTACTCAGCCATATGTCATTTATAGAAAGCATTTAATATTCTGATTTAAACTTGATATTAATCCTAATTGTACTAGGAGGCATTTTTTTAATCAAAATATTGCTTTCAAATAGATAAATGAAATTTGGTTTTGCCACTGTAGTGGCAGAGGTCTTCAATGCAGTATGATGACACACTAGGAAATGTAGGTGTATATAGGGTGTTTCTAAGAATGATTCTTCTGTATACCTTTTCTGGTTGTCTCTTAACTCTCTGTTTGCTTCTGTCTGGATTGTCTAAATTAGCTTTTATTAAATCCAAGACTTAATTTTCATAACACAAAATTATTCTGAAGAATAATGTGTTATTTATGAATAAATATATTTATGAATAAATATAATTTATGAATATTTATGAACAAGAATTTTGAAAGATTACATGGTTAACACCCCATCACTATTTGGAAAATTAAGGATCTTAATTGTAGTCTATCTGCTATTGAGCAGAGAGCCTCCAAGTGCTGAAAGCTGTTGGCAAGACATTTCTTTATAAAAAGGCCCAAAAAATTCAAAAGGCAGTTTAGGACTCAGACAGAAGCTGAAATGCACTGTTTCTTAACATTTGTACTAGCTACTGAGACATGCTTATAAAGCCTGACCTGTCTTAGCACTGAAATTATTGGCTCCTCTCCTGGGAGCACTCAGTTCATCAATGGAGAAACCACTACCTCTGAAAGGCAATTAAGATCAGATTGGGAGGGACCAAAAGGCAACAAATGGCGCTACAGTGACAGGAGAGACAGTGGTGCAGCCATCCCCATCCTCATGTTCAGTTTGCATTCGCCCCTCTAAAGCTTCACTGATTTCAAAGTGCCATTGCACTTCCAAGAAAGAGTAAGAAGTAAACACTAAGTAAGTCTGAGGAAGTCTGTTGCAAGAGAAAAACACATAAAAATAGTATTATCAGAAGAAGCAAGAGGCTGCAGAGACGAGCAAGATTCCAAGATTCTTTTGCATTCTTTATTTTCTAACTCAGTTTTGTAAGCTGCCCGTCTAAACCCTGTTTGTGTGCTTACATGTAAAAGATCACATACAAGTAACTTCTGCATTTTTGGAGTCTTTTTACTTTTTTTGATATAATAAATATTTCATCCTAGTCATTATAGCACTGAAGTTCCTCAGACTTTAGCACAGGTCAGTAGCAAGGAAGGGGGAGCAGGTGAGAAATTCTCGAGAAATTCTCAAGGAATTACGCACTTCAGTCCTCCCTTTATTTTCTAGTTGTCCATTTGTTCAGTAGTTACCTGGAAGAAAAAGCAAATATTGCTCAGGCAAATAGCACTGTAGTGGTAAAATGAGGATTGTATGGCCCAATAATAAAATACTCTGGGAAGTGGTGGATGAAAATATGCATTGTCACTGCTACATAGATTAACAATATCTGCAAATTGAGTAAAAGAAACCTCGTTTTTTTTTTCCCAAAACAGTTGTATTGAGGAAAATACATTAGCCAATTAAGATGAAAGGGATAATGATCTTAGTGAATTGTTATTGTACAAAAAAAAAGAATAATATATTAATGGAACTTAATCTTATCATTATATGTATTTAAATCACCTTTTATATAAAACTATATATTTATTTGAATAATATACAACATAAACCTACTGTAATAGTTTCAAAAGATCTATAATAAGAAAAAATAATGCTACTGAAATATTCAATTCCTTTTTTTGTTACGAAAAACTGAAAATTACCTTCTGTCATTTCTGTGTCACAGTTTCTGTTGCCTCCAGCTGGATTCAGCCTGTGGATGCTATCTTCCATATTTTTAAGGTTTGTTTGGTTTTATTGTGTTTTGGTATTATACAATATACAGTCTCATTTTGTTTTCTTGTGATTGTCTTTCCTAGTGGGTTACTAGCCTACAGGGCAATGAGCAGCTGCCAGGAACCCCCTCTGGGCCTCCTGTACAGATTAAAATTGGTTTGTCAAAGATTAAGCACGTATCTTGAGTTTGCATGTAAGTGTAGCAAACTTGAGGGGCAGCCTGCTTGCAACTCTGCTGGCAAGTGTCTTACAGGCTTTCAGAACAGCAGAAAAGTCTCCCTTTGGTTATGTCACATGTTTTTATGATCTACTTCAAAGTTCAGAAAAAAAAAAAAAGAAAGGCTTTAGCAAATAAAACTGTAGGCCATCTGTTTTGTCAGCAATAGCAATTACTGGAGTAAGCAGAGTCTGCATATAGTGACTGGAAACTTGTCACCAAAGCACCTGATAGCATTGGGGAGAAGCGTTGGCTACTTTTAGTATAAATCCAACGCACCTCACTATGGGCATGTGGGTTTTTTTTTAAATGCAATTGAAAATGAGACTCTGCCATTAGGAGGGCAGGATACAGAGCTGATTTTGGTCATGGCTGTCAGTGAGCTGTTTTGTGTGGAAAATGAAGCTGCCAAAGCCCATAGGACCAAGGGAAGGAACCAAACCTGGCTCTATGCACATACTAAGTGAAGAAAGGAGGATCTGAACCTAATGGATGCAGAAACTACTTTCATAAAAACTATCACTGTTAAAGATGTCTATGGCAAAGTTCTGGGACTTGACCATAAATTAGTTTTCCTTTTTGTTTTGAAATGATTGCAAGATATTTGCAGTTTCCTTTAAATAGTTTTTTGAATAGGAGTAGCTTGTTTGTGTTTGTAGTTGACTGCACCTGAAGTTATGATTTATGAAGAAATCGGTATGACGTTGTAATATATAGAGAATTTGTCAAGTCTAATTTAAAACAATATACAGAAATATATATAGGTTCTCATATATGTATATAAAGAAAAGCTGGGTTGAACTTGAGTGCTATTTTTTTCACAACTTGTGATTATATGCAAAAAAATGCAGTATATGTATATTATATATATTTATTTACACACATATATATGTAAGGTATCCCTCCTGTTTTTCTGAAGATCACAGGTGAACCAACATTAAACTTTCAAAATACAATTGTTCTATGTTCTATGTAAGTAAATGATCAGCCACTTACTCTTTTTACATTTTTAATATATTGTCATTTTTTAATATTTTGGGACACTACACTCCAGTTATTTTTGCTGTCTAGTGTATGAAAGCAGTATTGTGCTAAAAATGTAACTGCCTCTTTGTATCATGTATTGACATGTTGCATTTTAATTTTAAAGTAGTATTTTTCATAAAACAATTTGTTTTCTTTACCCAAAAGACCTACTTTCCCCAAAGCCATATATTTCAATAACTGCTGACAGCTATCAATATTTGCAAGTATGCAAGACCTTTCTGGACAAAGTCAGAGTGTGTGATATTACTGAATCTTTTTTATGTGCATACATACTGACTTTTTCAAAGAAAGCATGACTTTTCTTAACAAAAGCTGTGTTGACTCATTAAAGATATCTTCTCTATTCAGCTGTCTTCTAAAACATGGGGGTTTTTTATTACCAATTCTGCTAGCTTGCCTGATAAGGAAGCAAGGCTTATTTGCTGTAATTTTCCTTATCTCTGCCACAACTGTCTTTGTGGAAAATTGGTGTCATATTTGCCCATGGCACTGAAGTATCTTTGTCTGTTATTGAGACAGTTTTGAGTTAAATTGCAGTGAATAATTCAACTGTTTCATGCTTGAATTCTTTTAGAACTTCTGGGTACAATACTATCCAGACTTGTAGATTGCTCTTCAAAATTCTGCTGAATTTGCTCTGTAGCCTCTTCCACCAGGACTTTAATTTAAGATGGATCTTCATTGTGTTCCCGGCTTCCATTTAACATGCCAATTTTTCTTTTCCATTTTCTTCACTTAGAGATGACTTCAACTTTTTGAAGGATGCCCTAATTGATTTATTTTCCCTTTTTGATTTCTTTAACCACAATGGAATGTTTAAATTTATTTTTTGTTGGGTGAATATTTCAATTTCTTTACTGAAGGTATACATTTGCAGTGATTTAGTGGGTCCTCCTTCACTCTGTTTTCAGACACTTTGCTCAATGATTGGTATAAGGTTTCTTTTAGAATTCATATGGTTACTGCTTACTCCAGAAAATGTTCTTCAATACTGTCAAGATAATTAAGCTATTAGAAATAAAATAATGTCTTTTAGCAGAGTGTACTTGTTAGCCTTGCAAATCTTGTATGTGTAGGCTGAAAAGTTGAAAAATGTTCCTGTTTTTTCTGGTTTTAGACTAGTATTTTGATTTTGTTGCTTCATTACAATGTTCTCATTCTTATTCAGTTTGAACTATAGAAAGCCATGTTTTTGAAGGCTGGTACTGACATTGAGAACTCACTGTCACAAGGAACAATCAAGCCAAAAGACATATAAGAAAATTTTCTCCTGAGTTTACATGACTCGTGCTTAAATTTGAGAGTTGCAGTTTTCATAAATGCAGTTGATCTTTATTTTAGCTTAACATTCACACAAAATATTGTAGTAGAAATATTCATAATAAACCATCTGGAAATATTTCTCCATACAATAATACTAATTTTACAAAGGATATTTCTGCAGCCATCTGAATAAAGGTAATTCTGACGACATTTCAGTAATACTTTAACACCATCTCATTAAGCTTTGTGGAAAGAAACCCATTTTTAATTGAAAATATAAAGGGAAATAGAAAGCTATTGCCATGTTATTGAATAGAAAACTCTTCCTATGATTGTAATTTTTGCCCCTCATCTACCACAAATCGAAGGGGAACATTTAGGGAGCCAGGACCTTGAGAGTCACATTCTTCCCCAGAAGAAGGTAAGAAGAAACCCCAATAAAGACAACTCAGTGTCCCTGTAACACTAGAAAGAGCTTAAAGTGATAGTTTATTCACTGTTTTTCTAGATAAATAGCCTACTTCGTAGTCATATAACAGCAGCTGTTTGATAGGAATAGTCTCATCAAAATTCTGACAGCAGTAATTTTAAGAAATGCTTGAATTATTATTTCTTGGTTGCTCATCAGAAAAATGTTGCGTTTTGTATATTTATGATGCAATGTTTGTATAAGCAGAATATGAGAGGTGGAACAGAATAATTTTAAGTAGGTTCCTGTGCTACTTGAGAAAATAATGCAAGTTGCCTTTCAACTGGAAATTTAAGAGAACTGGCAAGACTAACAGTGGTGCAATGCATACATTTGTGAATGTATGCCACCAAACAGTGGCAAAAGTAGTACGACCCAGTCCTCTATAAATAATTCCTCTGTCAAGTACTCAGGATCAGATGTTTCATAATCCTTTGTAGCTATGATTGAATTTCAAGTTTGGAAAGCTTGTGCATCAACATCCTAGAATAATAACACCTTTCATTGTCTTTCATCCAGTTTACATTTGCAAATTGTGCTCATATTTGACAAGAATGTATAAAAATAAGGGATTTTTGTGATAGAGGTCTCAAGACTTTCCTCCCTTGCATAATGAATGTTCCTAAAATGAAAAAAACCTCATTGTGCTTGAGAAAATAAAATTATTTTAGGAGTAGTTATTGCTTTTGAAAAGGAAAATACCAATGTGGTGAGATAATTTGGAGGGAATACTATTCCTGTATGAAGCTGCATCTTTTGGCAAGAGATAACAAGAACCATTCTATGTGGTACTGTTAAACCTGTTTGCCAATATATTTAATTGTTTATTCACATTCTTACTTTGGAAATTCACACATTTTCCCTTTTTACAACTTCTATGTAGAAAAAAAGTTTAAAGATCCATATGATTCATTGAAAAACAATTTAATAATCAGTATCCAGCACCAATACAATCCAAACCTTTGGCTCTCTGCAGTTAGTACAAAAAAAATATATTTTTGTCTCACTGCTTATTTCTTTGTATTTTGTAATTTTGTTAGTATTATAATTGGACTGCCTATGAAGTTAGTGCTCAGCATTATGAAATACATACTTGTTTCATACTTGGAGTACAGAGTGGGAACAAATAATAACCAGAGTTTTTTGATAGGATGGTAGAAACATTAAATTGACCTTATAGAAAAGCCTGGAAGCTATCATTAAGTGTATGTCAATTACTGTATATGTCAGTGACCATTTGTGGTCCTACACTCGCATGTTTTTATAGCATCCAGTTTTCCTGAAGTGTCGCAATGGTTCCCATGGTGCCCCATCTCCCATTGTCTGTGAATCCATTTTTGAAGGAGAATATGTCTGTAGGTTTAAAATAGAAATGTCTCCACTGCATGTTACTTTTTTGGCTTGATCTGTCTCTGAAATGGCTGCCTAAGTTCTTGAACAACACATGCTTCTTCCTTTTTTTTAATTTTTATCAATTTGTTGTTGGGTTTTAAATCTTCACAGATTGATTTATTTATTCTTTCACAATACACATTTTTGTCCAGTTCCTTGTTTCTGTCACACTCCTCCTCTTATATCTGACACTGCTGAAAACAAAATCTCCTCTGATAAAATAACTTACTCCCCCCTCCCATATCTTTTCATTATGCATCTTCTGGAAAAGTGTGTTAACTTTCTGTGTCTTGAGCATGATACTCTGGGTCTACTCAATCACTACTCAGTGTTTTACATAAATTAATGCTCTTAGCTGCATGCTATTCTCATTTCCTTCTTTCTTAACCTGTTGTGTTCCAGGTAATCCACTTTCTTTGTTATTCCTTTCATTAAATCCTCCATTCTATTCTTCAGTTAAACTATTTCTACTTTTGTCCTTTCTTCCTTCTGTGCTCACTTTCTGTTCCAGCATTTTCTTTCTCTTAGTGTTCTCACACAGTTCTTTTGGGCTTCTCTATAGAATGGTATATGTAGTTTCTTTGTGTAACACAAGCAGTGTTATAAAGCAATGACTTATTCATATCGGAATTGTAGATTACAAAATATGTGTGCCAGTACCATGCAAATATGTGTTAATAAGAAAGAGGTCAGTTCCAACAGACCATAGAAAATATAAAGGTACTACTATGTCTCATACACATATTGATTGCTTTGTTTTGTTTCATTTTAAGTCCTGGTGCTAAGGGGAGAGTGTCATTAGACACAGGACAGTGAAAAAAGTGGTCACTGCTTATTAATTGTGATTGTGTAACTGGAAAGAATAATGAATCCTCCAATTTTCTGGCTGAACTGCTGAGTTTGTTTAATGGTGAATGTTTAATGTATGGTAATGTATTAGAAGCTACCAATGCTAACAGGAATTTTACTTGAATCCATGTGTATTAATGATACAGATCGAATAACTAATTTGATCTCTTCAAATTATTGAGACTTGCTTGTGCAGAAGGAAAGATGTCTCTTTTTCATCAATCCCTGCCAATCTGAAATCAAATTAACTTAGGAACCTACATATTCTTTGAGATTCAAGGCTACAGAGCCTGACTTTGGACTCTACCATTATTTGTCTGGTTTGAAATATATTAGCCCTTTTTCCTAAATATAAAAATTTAGACATAGCAAACGTTTAACTTTACCACCAAGTTCATGTGCTCAAGGCCAGGTTGGTTGAGGCTTTGAGCAACCTGGCTTAGTGAAAGGTGTCCCTGCCCATGATGACCTTTAAGGTCCCTCACAACCCAAATCGTTCCATGATTCTATGATATCCCTGTGCTCTTTTAGGTCCAGAGTAGCACTGATGATGAATCGGGTTTTGATGGAAAAACTATTTTATCCTCATATCCAGCATTGTGATAGATCAATGTAGTCCTTGTCACTAAACACTGGTTTAATATGTATGTAAACTGCTACATCACTTCAGTTGTATTTTTAAAAAAGAAAATAACTGAATTTTCATGATGAGTGGTTTGCACCTTTGTGTTTTTACTGGCTTCTGTCTTGATCATTTGTTTTCCAGAGAACGATAGTTTTCAAGCCTATTGGCTGGTGTAACTTTAATTCAAAAACATTAAAGCAAGCCATCTACGATGGCTGCTACTTCTGCATTCATATAATGGAGCTTTTAGCTGTATCACTGTATTATTGATTTCCTTTTTTTAAGTACTTGGAATGTATTATTGCCCTAATGCACTTCATGGTACATTGCAAAACACTTACTTAAATTATTTTACTAATGCTAAGCAAGAGTTGCTGCATTATTAAACACCAGAGGATAGGCAAATTAGTATAAACATGAATTTAAAGCACATTCTTCAGGTACCTGAATGTTTAGAGATCATTGTAATAACACAGAAATTTATAGTAGTGCAAAATTACCAGTCGAGTATATTACAAATATAAGCTCAGATTTCAATGCAGTTCAAAGTAATACTTAGTTTTAACTATATACTTATTTCTGATACCCAATTTCATCCCCAAATGAGCTTAATTAAATATGTAAACTGCAGAAAGTAGTGCATGCTCTTATAAAGCAAAGCATTTGTCAAGTTTATTCTACAAATGCTATAGCTATTTTTGGCATACTGTTCAGAACCTCTGAAAAGCTTCACAGCTTTCTTATTATGGATGACAGATTTCCATGTCTTTCATCTGATCCTTAGTGTCTTCATCTTCCCACATAATGAAACTCCACTCCATATTTTCCTCAGTTGTATTTTCTAAAATTCTTATTACACTTTCTGCTCTCCTCCAGTTTCTTCCCACTAACCAATATCTTTCTCAGGATCTGCTTTTCAAGACTGGATAGGGTATTCTGGATCTATCACTAGCATGGTGTTTACCAGAGTAATTGCCTCTTGTGTCCTAAATCCAACATAATTCTGGGATAACGTATCCCAGAAAAGTTTTCCCTTTAATCTGGTGTCACACCATTGACTTGTATTTTTGTGATGAATTGATGAATGAAATCTCCAGCACTGTTCTGCCATACAGCTAATTACTCCCCATTTTTTTCATTATCACTGAGAAACAATTAAACAACAGTGTTTGGTAATAACAAAAATGTCATGCAGGGAAATTAAGAACATAATAAAAGATAATATTTTTAACAACAAATGTCAATAAATAGTTTAACCACACTGTATTTCACCTTTGAACAGGTGGGGGGCTTCTGCATAACTTACTAGACAGACATGTTGTTGAAAAAATATTTATATACCTCCATAGTATTTTATACATTGAAACATTTGATGCTGTTAAAGTTAATATATATGCTAATAAAATTTTTAATTAGATTAACCATAAACTCCTAATTAATACATGTTAAAGAAATTTTTTTCTTTAACGGTGATATTGAATTTTTAAAAAGAAGTACTTGAGAAAAAATATCATTCTCTAACATTCTCTTTATAATTCTGTATTTTAGATATAGGGTTATATTCAAAAGATAACATTAATCATGGAGTATATTCTAAAACTGTAACTAGCTGCACAAAGGTGCTTAATTACTATTTATGTAGGATGTCTTTAGCTCCAAAATTTTAATGTTTTAGTTTTAGCCAAAATGGAAGATCTCCTGCTACAGAATATCTAGCATGCATAGAGAAATGGGTAATAATGAGTATGCAATCTTCAAAGTTGTTGAACTGTACTGATAAAGGGAAAAATTTACATGAACAGCTAATGTGAACCAGGGATTGTACCTACTCAAAGGGAAAGAAACCCACATATGAATCATTTAAAATTAAAAAAAATTGACAAGTGATATACCTTGGATTATATAGAGCACAGAATCTTTAACTTTCCTCCAAGACCTCTAGAACCAATATTTCACTATTTAGGAAAACCATGCATAACCACCTTTTACAAAAATTAGGCATAACTTTAAAAGCATGGATTGCTACACTAGTATGCTTTTTTTAATTAAAAAAAAAAAAAAAAGATTATTCTTGGAGCTGAGGTAGAATTGTTTTCCTTCTTTCTTATTTTGATGTTACATTGTTTGTCTGCTTGAAGTCCACTGTTGTCTATTCTTTCTATTAATGTTATATATATATACAGTGAATGCATAGAGAACTTTGCTAAACTAGTTGCAAAACCCAGTACTTAAATTCTGATGACAAATTCCCTCCATTCCTGATTTTAATTTATTCAATTCCTTAGATACAGCTAGATATGAATATTTCTTTTTAAATAGATTTTTCATAATATTTTTTTTTTTAAAAAGTGACTCTCAAAGGGGTGAGCTGTGAATACTAAGGTACAGGCTAAAACAATGAAAGCTAAGGAACAGGTTAAAAAAACCTCTTTCATATAAAACTCATTACATTCTTAATTAGTTTCAGGATATTCAAAGATGATGTGTTATATCTCAAGTAAGAAAGCAGACCTGTACAGACTCAGGAAATGAAAATGAATTTAATCTCCACAATATCTTTTACAAACAAGAACATCATGTCAGAAATATCTGGTCGTTGGTGTGTATATTGAGACTTCTAATTTGAAATTAGATGCTGTCATAAATTGAATAGTAAAGGAGTGCCTTGTGATTGGATCTCCCTTGATAATCAGCAATATCAAAAGAGGGGCATGGTCTAAAATTCCTAATACAACTCTTAAATTTGCTAATTATCAAACAGCTAATCCCAGTCAAGGACTCTTGATGTTTCTTAGTGTCTGACTTTGAAATCTGAGCAATGCATTTTCCTAACTTAGCCTATAAAATAAAAGCTTGTATGTCCAAATTACGTGGGATGTATGTTCCGTAAGGAACTGGAAACAAGAGTGGCAAAGGACAGATTTGAATTTAAGTTTGTTCTTCAAATTGAAATCTACAGAAATACAAGTAGTATCTGCAGAGGTGCCAAATTTACCACCAATGGCAAAGGTATTATAGTGAATCCACACTTACAAGTCACCCAACTTAAAATCTTGGTGTCTGAATAATAGAAATTTTATGTCCATAATACTGTGAGATGTGCAGATGGTTGAAAAATAATATGTGGTATCATGCAGTGCATGCTGAGTTAACAAGAGAATTTCATTCAAGAAAAAGTGTACATTTTAGTTCCACCATATGTGTGATTATGTTTTCTCCATACCCATGGAGAATCCCTGATGTTAGAAAGGAAACTATGATAGCTCGTTAACATGTCCTCTTTTAAACAGTTTATTTAAATGCAAGACCTTACATTTTTGTAAGGATAGCTTACACACAGCAAAGATAACATCTGAGGGGGGTTTTCTGGTGGTTTTTCTTTTTTTTTTTTTTTTTTGGTTGTTTTGGTTTGTTTGTTTTTTTTTTTTGTGAACAGAAAGTAGTATTTTCTGGAAGGACATGCTACTTACTCATTTCTCATCTGTGAACAGTCTTTTGGTCCACACACTATGAATTATAAAACAAAATGCTGGCAAAATAAGCCGTATGGGGCAGAAACGCATTTGAGTCATTTCTTGTCTTCTTCCCAGTCTTCCTCACCAGAAAAACTACTGCACCTGGCTTTGTTTAAAATTCCTGCCTATTGGAAATAGGTCATATATTGACAATACTTCATATAATATGTTACTCTCAGTTTTCTAGAAGTTGAATCCCATCTTTTAAAATTTTGTTTATAGTTGTACAAATAATTTTTCATCAATATTTTATGAAAACTTAAAAGATGTTTTCCCCTTCAGTCTGTAGGTTTGGAGAGTGGATTTTATATAATCTATAAATAATACACAAATTCAAAATGCAAGAGCAGGGTTCTGGAGAGCAGAAAGGAAGTGTTTCATTAGCTTAATTTCAAAATTTAGGCTATGTCAAAAATGAAAGAGAGATCAGATCTTCTTATCATAAGTTACATAATGGTGACAAATGATTATCTGGTCTTCCCAAATGGCTTTCTCACATTAGAGGATATAGGTGAGGTGAGTTCATTTGTCCATTCATGCGAGGAGATTAACCTGTGTAAAAGTCTTCATGCTGTTAGGGGAAGCATTGAATATTTTGGTTTCAAAATTTTCTGTTTGAAAAGGTGATGAACCGGTGAAGATAGAGTATTTGGCTCTGGCAAAGGTCTCTTGCATCTATCAGTCCAGGAAGGCTGTCTAAAGAACATTTTCCTCTTCAAACACTGAGGTGGTGAGGCCTGTTGAAGTCCCTGATATCAGTGAGGAGTTCTTTCTGTCCTTAGAGGCAGAGGTTATCTGGAATGTTTCAGTAGGTTATTCTAGATCCACTGCATTTGGTGTTTTCTGTCCTAATTAGATGATCACACTAACTTCAACATTGGTCTCTCCAAGAATAAGCAGACAAAAGTCAGAAAACGCGTATGATTCTTTTGAGATTCAGCTCATGCTTTCAAGAATGCAAAAGCTACTTGGAAACATTTTTTCATCTGGCAATTTTATCAGCCCAAAACTTTTTAGGATAACTATTTGAAGGAATGCAGTCTCTCGTTTTCTTCATCATGGTTATCACAGCATCCATGTAGGTCTTTTCCTAGGGCATTCAGTTGTCTTATTAACTCATTAGGATGTTCAATTTGATAATGGTACCGTTGTATGTTTCTACAGAGCTTCTCTTTGAATCTTTAGGTATGTACTGACATTAGTTATCAAAGAAAAGAGCATTTTACTCATTCTCACAAAATTAAATTCTCTGGTCTCAAGGTATAAGTAACCCATCCAAGCTGACTGTGAATGGAGCCTACACATTATTAAAATGTCTGGTAACAGACCTTTAATATTCTGAAAAAAAGTGTGATGTGATGAGAGAAAGTGCTTTTACTTTCAGTCTCTATAAACCTTTTTTAGTTTTATTAAACAGTCACATTTTTTGAGGTATTCTTAAGTGTCCTTTCTGAAGGTAGAGTCTGGATACTTGTTCTGGGTGTGTTATCTGTCATTATCTGTATTTTACACTTTGGAAAAGCAAAACACTTTGTATTTTCACGGAACAGTCTTGTCAGATCAAAAGACTTGGTATTTTTCAGATCACTCAAAAGTTATGCCTTTGACACTGCTTTTCCTGAATTTTCCATTTTCTATGACCTGTATGTGTATCAGTTATAGCAACCTTTTTCTTTCAGCTATGTGACTTGCATCTAAGAATAATCTCCGTTCTTACTGTTGAATGTGGTGGGACTTTGGAAAATCTGGAGGCTAAGGAAACCCAGGTGCTTTGGTATAGATTGGTTGCACGTCACAAGTTGAATTGTTTCACACATGGTGGGAGAATGTTTGTTGACTCTTGTATGCCAAGATAAAGTTCTGAGGTAGTGAGGGATGTAGCCTTATGCTACTATTGCCACTTAACACAATCCTGCTGTCTATTTGAAAAAAATTGTCTTAGGCTAACCAAGGACAAGTATCAATCACTTTTGCGGACAGAATATGCTTAGGCAAGCTTTTCTTAATAATGCTTTTTTTTTTTTTTAAAGAAGATACAGAAAGAAGGGAGCTGCTCCAGAGGTTTTTTAATGTGTAGGTTGTTTACGTTTGGTTTTGGTTTGGTTTTGTTTTGGTTTGGGTTTTTTTTTCCCTATTGCACATACTTCCTTTTTAAGCAGAGAAATATTTAGGGTTGGTTTGCTTTAACTTAGGAAAACAAATTCTTCCACTACAATAGATGCTAACTTAGTATACCTTAGAAGTCTCTTCAAATGTCAGTGAAATACCAGCAGTATACAAAGATACCTTTGTGTGTTGCTTTCAAGCAAAAGCAGTAGTCTGCGTTGAATGTAGATGCCATTTAATGAAGTCAATCTTTCCAGCATCTTCTTTTCAACTTTTTTTTTTTCTTCATACAGTTTGACTCCACATCAGTAACTCTCAGCCCCAATAGAATACAAACAGTGGAGGTAACCTGACATAGCTAAATGCTGAAACTTTTTATTTAAGAATTCCAATTATCAATAACGTCTGATTTTGAGAATGATATATTAAACTTTCAGTCTTTTCTGTTATTGATTATATTCATTTCTGAGGTGGCAAGGCAGTGACAAACACTGGAGATATACCACTCCTGCTCATCCTGGGCTTCAGAGAGCTTTGAATAAAGCTGTAATACATTCTTGGCATCATGAATGAGGTGATCCTATAAGCAGGGAATAAATAGACAGCTCTGCATCCAAAAATATAATTTGCTTATAAATATAAATGAGATAGCTAGAAAAGAACAAAAAAAAATTATTTCCTTTGAAAATATATTTTTCAGCTCTGCCTGCAAAATGGAAAGTGTGGCATTCAAAAATATCCTATAACATCGAATTCAGCTAAAAATATGCAATACATCAGATAATACTGTAAAAAATGAGAATATATGCATGGGGTACCAGCAATTTACATCTCCATAGCAGTTCTCTCTAGATTATCAAATTCCTTAATGCCTGTAAAATATTTCAGGTTGCCCATGTCAGTGAGCTGGAAATTATCATTATTGTAATGTACTTGTGAATAAAGCAAGACAAGAAGATACAATACAATTTGTGTAATATCCTAAAAAGTGTATGGCAGGATTTTTATCTACTGATTCCAGGGTTTATGCTCTAATAACAAGGCTATTTTCATAAGCTCACTAATAGGGTATAAGTTGTTTCTATATGTACACAGACTAATATATTCCAAATTTGTTTCTCTTATCAGGCTGCTTGTGTGATTAGGTTGGTAGAATAGAATAGATTTATAATTATATATGAAGAATAATTGTAAACAATTGGCACAAATTACAGTTCTAAAGAGTTTTCTAAGTCTTTAGATGTATTGATGACCATTTTGTTTCTCTTTTAGAAGAGTTTAAAACCAAATTGTTCTATTAACAGAAGACGTATATAATTCTGTTGCCCATAGAATTTTAATGAGCATCAGCTGAGTACCCTCTGTCTACATTATGGTCTGAAAATTTATTTTCTAGGCTGATCTGTTGCACCTTATTGATATCTGAACTTTATGTAGTGACTGCCTTTTTAATCTATCCAGACCAATTAAACTGTATTTAGGAGAGAATAATGCAGCCTAAGTTATTTTTCTCACTTTATTAGTGACACTTCCAATTTCCTCATTTGTGTTATTTGTAAATAATTGTATTTAAATAAAAGTCATGCAAATTTTATTATCATCTCTGATTCTGACTCAATTAGGTTTCAATAAAGTTGGGGTTTGATATTAGTTCATACTTTATTGATGTCTGTTCACCTGTTGCTGCAGAAGTGTAGCTTCCTGTATCTCACAAAAGGAAAATAGCTTGGACTCAACATATCAGGAAAATGTCAGCATTCTGCTTAAAAGCAAACTTCAAATAATTTTCTTGATCTTTATAAATTCCAAGATACACTCTCTGAAGCCAGAAACACTGTGGATTAACATTTAAACTGAAATTGGCTTCCATATTACAGAACATAAGCAACAAGTTATTACAAATCAAAGGTAATAAAAATTCCTTTGGTATAGTTTTAAAACGGAAGACACAGATTTTTTAAAATGTTAATTTCTTTCACCTAGCTACTAAAATTATTTCTGTCTGGGAACAACATGTCGTGTACCACATACCACTATTTGTGTTCTCTGGTTATTTTCATGTTTTGCCTATTTGATTCTCTAAACACTAAAAAACTTTGCTTCTTTACTTTGTGTGCAGAATAATTTGTGCCAGAATCCAAAAAAAGAAACAAACTCCTCTAAAAATTAATATCCATAGTTTTCATTATTCTGATTAGTCTGGAAACATATTATGTGAGTCTCAAAAGTCAAAGTTGTATAAAAAGTTCATTACTCAGTATGTAAAACACGATCTGGTGTGTATTAATAATCCACACTGACATATGTGATGAGGGTGGTGAGGCACTGGATGGAACAGGTTGCCCAGAAAAGTTCTGGATGCTCCCTCACTGGAAGTATTCAAGGCCAGGCTGGATGGAGCTTTGAGCAACCTGGTCTAGTAGAAGGTGTCCCTGCCCATGGCAGGGGGGTTGGAACTACATGAGTGTTAAAGTCCCTTCCAGCCTAAACCATTCTGTGATTCTATGATTCACTGAATCATGACTTCCTGCTATAAGACGAACTGCTATTTTTAATTCTTTATGGCAACCACAAGTACATATAAACCACAACTCACTTGTAGCAACATTGAGAGTTTCGAGATGCAAAATGATAACTGATGGAATGATGTGTTCTTATTTCTTTAATTACTTAATCTAATATGGTTT
This sequence comes from Eurypyga helias, assembly GCF_000690775.1. Lineage (NCBI taxonomy): Eukaryota > Metazoa > Chordata > Aves > Eurypygiformes > Eurypygidae > Eurypyga > Eurypyga helias. The sequence goes on from NW_010259573.1 coordinate 53,461, forward strand.
GATAAGTGCAGTACAGTTCCTTATTGGAATAACTGTTTTGTGTGATAACAGCAAAATAATCACTTTTTAACAAAGTGCTTTCTCCCCAACACATGAAAATAGTTATTTCCTTAACTGCTACAAATCAGCTCTTCTCATTGGAGAAGATTTTCACGTGGAAATTTCCTTCTCTATTTGGCTCAAGAGGGACAGTATTTCAGAGAGAGTGAAAGCAAAATTGTAATGACTTTTTCTATTAACTTATTTTAGCTTGTGTGCAATAACAAATAACTACTGTGATTAAAAGAAAAACTTTGTCCCCGGACTCCCCAGGAAAAAAAAAAAAAGAAATTCTCTGCATGGGATACTGAAAAGAAATGCTACAGTGAAAGGTCAATGAGCACAATATGTTCTGACTCCTGAACTTGAAATTTTAAGGGTTCCTGAAAAGAAACAGAGAGGACAGAACATGATCTTCTTTCCCATCATTGCTGTAAACAAGCCAAAGGGGAATTCTTAAACATATTTGGATTTTGCAAGATTGAACTAAAAAACGTTTGACATTTTCAGATACTTTGCTGTTGCTTCTTGATGGTAGACACAAAAATATATCTTAAGAGGTGGGCAAGAATTGACACGAATGCTGAGGAGGAAATGTTGCTTCCTTGTCAATAAATTTTGTATTATTTGTTTCATATATTAATTAAAAAGGAAACATCGAAATTTTCCATGCAGTGAGTGAGGCTACTTCGATGAAGTAAATAAGGTGAATCTGCTAGAACAATTCTTTACATTCTAGTCAATCTCTCATGGTTTATGATTCTCCTTAAAGACCTTTTGGTAATTTTAAGGAAAGTTAAATAAAAACACTTTTAAGTCAAAAGCCCAGCTTATGCAATTGGAGAAAACATAATGTTTTTCTTTATCTTATAAACTGCTTGAATTGGTTCTGTTCACAGATCTGAAAAAATTATTGAGAACAGGAAAGCAGTTCTTCACACTTAAGAAAAAAAAATAGAATAATTTTCTTGTAAACAAAGTATTCCATTGCCTTCTAGGTCTTTTTTGGGCTTTTACACTGATTTATGCAAAGCTTGCTGAGAGTGTTCACATTCTGACTGTCCTTTTCTTGGGAGGTTAACTGCCTCACAAACTGGTGAAATTCTTCTTTTTTTTCCAAGACAGCAATATTTTTCCTAGCAAAATTATTTACTAGACTTTTTGCAGTTTATTTTCATGTATCAATAACAGAACAAATGTATACCTTTTAAAGATTTTGTTATATTTTTAATAGAAATGTAGTGTATGTACATCATACTAATTACTAAAAATTAAATAGTCTGCCTGTCATTGTTTAAGAGGCATTTGGACAATGTCCTTAATCCTGTGCTTTCACTTTTGGTCAGCCTTGAAGTAGTCAGGGGGTTGGACTAGATGATTGCTGTAGGTCCCTTTCAACTGAAATACTCCTAGTCTAGTCTAGTCTAAAAAAGAAAAAAATCACTCTCTGAGCAAATTCTTTTTTTCTCTCTTTTAACCCAACTCACCAGAATCAGTTTCTGCTTATTTAATTGCTATTGTCACACCATTTCAAACATTCTTAACCATTGACTTTTCCCACAATACTTTAATAGTATATGGATTTGGCATCTGTCAGTATATTTGCTGTTTTGCAAGTAGCTAGATTTTGTTCAGTTGTTTAGGTTCTGACCAGACTTGTTTTGACAGAATATCATGTTAAAATTCAGCTTTGACATTAGAGTTATTTAGATATGGGGTTTGGGGGAAGGGTAATTACTATTGTTACCCCTTAGTTTGGAGAAGTTTACAGTTAGGTAAGTTAGTGCCGTTTTAGTCATTGCCATATCAGAAGTCAATTAAATAAACACTGATCTTGCTAATAATCTGATTTCTCATTTTCACTGTGTCATATTAGGGTATTTAATTCCCTAATTTCTTCCATTTTCTGTGTTCTGAGTATTTCTAGAAAGGGTTTTGACCTTACATACCAGCTGAGATTCTGTACCTTTTGTGTTTAAAAATCCAATATTTTAAAACTCTCATGTGTCAAGTATAGCTAAATGAGACATTTTAAAAAGGTTATGTAACAGGATGTTAGTCCTCAATAGTCTTTCTTTACAATCTTGTAGAAATAACACTCCAAAATTTCATATTCTTTGTATCAGATTGATTTCTGGTGCCACTTCAGTTTGCACAATAATTGCAGGTGCTCACATTTAAGCTTCTTCTTTTCATTTTATACATAAGAGGCCAAATCATGACCTCATACGTACTTCTGCCATTGCATTGTCTTAAGGCTGTGCCTTCATGAAAACTTGTGAGCATTCATTTTCGGTGATTGTGCAATGCTTCTATAGTGTCAATAGTGAATTACTTTAATATACACAAGATACAACCCAGTAGCTATTGTTGACCCCTCCCAATCTATTTTTCTTCCCTTTAGGCAGTGGGCTTGATTGCATATCCTGTATCAAAACAGAAGCTTCAGCATACTATTTATTGTACTGAAGTATGACTTTTTAATTGCTGATAAAATAAGAAGTCAGAGAAAAAAACTAGATTTGCATGATTTTATGTCTCATTGTGAATTATAGTTCTGTGGCTGGAAGAAACTTTGTTACCCCACTAGGAGTCCTATACATCAGTTTTCCTTGTAGTGTAGCAATTGAAAAGCTTTCACAGACATGTATTTCAAGTTCTACTTCAGAGGAGGAAAAAAAATGGTGACAGTGATGATAATTATAAAAATGGTTGTAGACTGACTTGAAGAAAGAGTTTATTTCATTACCACAGTAAAGGGATTCATTTGCTAACGAGAAGCATATCATTAGCAGAAGTTTTCCATTCACTTCATTTGTAAAATAAAAAATAAGAATTTATTCAGAACAAACATGTTCTTTTATCTTGATAATCAAAAGACCTCTTTCCAAAGTAAAAATGACACTTGACATCTCAAAGCAAATGTAAAGATGAAGTGGAATAAAAACATTTGCATACTATATTTAAATAAAAATTCCAAATACTCAATTAAAAAAAAAAGTAATTTGAAGCTAATTATTCTCAGGAATAACATTCCTTTTACTTTTGCAAATTATTCTACTGAAGTCACCGTACTGTATGTATGAAAAATAGTAATTTTTACTTGACATCAGAATTACCAATTCATGCTATGTGAGAACTGTTTTTAATGGTGGCTTAGTCATTCTAAACACATTGTAACATAATGGAACTTGCGTACTTCTGTAGTTTAGTACAGGACTTTCAAAGTCACACAATCTACTGAAGACAGTGATAGATGCTGAGAAGAATTCTGAAGAGCATCCAGCTTGCTATAGGCTAGGCACAGAGAGAAAGAGCTTGTTACTTGAGCTAGATTTGCAGGGTGACAGTTACACCGTAACAAAAAAAAAATCATTGGCCCGATCGACCCATCTACCTTCTGGTCTTTGTTAGCTGCCAGAATAATAGGAGTATCTGGCCCAGTAACTGTAATGCATTAGTTACTTGCACTCCATCTTCTTGGCAGGCAGATGTTCTATTAATTAATTTTTTCTGTAGTAATTAATCACAGATTATTTAAGTCTTGTGGCTTGTGATTTGGAAGAGGAATACTCATTTTCCTAGTTCATGAGGCAGAAACAGAACAGGGCCAGATGGTCCAATGTGGCAGCACTAGATATCAATGTATAGCTACATCTAGAATGCCTCAATCTACTACACATTGTTCAACACTCTGTGTGTGTGGAGGTGTAGGTTTTCCCAGTCCTCAGAGCTTTATAGTTAGACCACAATAAGAACTGTTGATTGTACCAGCAGCAATGCACACAAACATTGGCCAGCATCTACCATTTGCTTATGTTTGCCTTTGAGTACCAATATCCCAAGCATTTTCTTCTAGTTTATCAAATAAAATTGCCCATAGGATGTGCTGCTGTTTGTTTTCCTCCATTGCTCTCAGCAGCTCATTTTGCTGAACATGTGAGATTCAACACTATTGTTAAGAATGGTTATTGAACAAAACAGAATAATCCTGCAACTGAACCATGATACCTACTCCTACATGTTGTCCAGTATTTGTCTCTCAATTCAGAAAGGTCTTAAAAAATTATACTTTGTAGTATCATTAACTTTGTTACACTTTTTCTCTTCTCCCTCAAAAATATGACAGCCACCCAGCTGTAGTGTCTGGGATGATGACCTTGACAGGAAAGATTTTTGATATTCAATCATTGAAAATTAACAAAACACATATTTTCCTATGATTTGTTATGATCTATTAAAATAAGAGTGAAACTCTTGCCTTTCATCATGCTGTTTCTATATTAGACACAGCCCAATAATTCAACATACATTCTTTCTTTCTACAATAAAAAAATTACAGTTGAAATCTGAGAAACTAACAATGAAAAAACACTGAGATCAAAACATGTCCATAAAGGAGATTTTATTTTACTATTGATAAAAGTTAGTAAAATAATGTTGATATTATTTTAAATATTTTTATTATTTATTTTCATGCGTAGGACAGACAGACATATCAAATATCACTTTGGCTGCAGAAGTATATCCTGTATTTTTGCCCCTTTTGCTCCACCTGCCTCAATGAAAACTTTTTTAAGAAGTGAAAGCCACCAAAAAACAGCAAGAATATATTAGCTGAATTCAGAATTGGAATAGAACCAGCTACACTGTAAAGAACCATCATCTTAATTATGTTTCACTTATACTACATGAGTTTGTAGATTATTCTTAAAAGATCTTACTCTCCAGCTGTGTTTTACTCTTTCAACCTGATAATAAATCTTTTCCATTATAATCTGCATTTAACATTCAAATTTCTACATGATTTTCTACAATTTACAAATTTGAAATTGATTATTGCTGGCACTGAAATGTAAAAGTTAATTGCTTACCTGGAGAATAAAACAAAAGCATAAGATTAAAATGAAATCATATGATAGATTTCATTTGTGGAAGTTAATTCTTATTCATTGTTGCTTACATTTGCATAAACAGAGGTCACTATTCCCTTTCTACAGAACACAGGTACAATTAATATTTCCAAACCGTTTTGCATTTTTCCAGTGGCTTTTTTTGTCTTCGGTTTTTGTCTGAAGTAATATAACTATTTTATACACAAAAGAGGGCGCCCAAGAATGATGATGGATCACTGCGTATACAAATTATGTGCATGTATAATCACAGCACCCCAGTCTTGCAATCCCTATTGGAAAACCCCAACTTATGTTGATGTGGTGAGACCTTCGGCTGGCCTCCATTGCCCTCTGCCAATATTCATGGTAAGTGCTTGGGGAAGGTAAATTAAAATTAATTCCAAATTTGGGGATTCAATTATGATATCTTAGTTTAAGTTAAGTTGTCCCTTGAGCCTTATGGAAACAAAGGCTTCTGCTCTGGTTCCTGAAAGTCAGGTCTATTTGGTGCTCCCTGTTATTATTGTTTGAGTGGAACCAGGAAGCTGCTTCTCTGTGAGATGTTTCAAGGTGTAACAGAAGACAGTTTATCTAATGGGTGATATGGTTGATTATGCTACCTATGAAAACCCTGCTGGATATGACATTTTTCTGTAATTTGACCCATTCATTCTGCCTGTCCTAGACACAGATGGGTTTGTGCTGCCACAGAGAAATTTCTGTGTGCAGAAAATATAAGACACGCTTTTGTAAAGTGCAGGGGGCAAGAGACTTCTCTGAAAGGAGTGGTAAACTATTCTGAAAAAGACATTTCCATTTGAATTTTAGATGCCTGCAGCATTCAGGGATTGCCAGAAAGGAAGTTCGGTCTGAATAGAACAGCAGATATCTTTTCTTTAGCTGAAGGAGAAATATTATATATGCCTAAATTTATTGTGATGTTTAAATGTATAATATAGCACGTAAATGATAAATGTATCATATATCTGTGGCATGGAGCTTTTTCCTCCTTTGTTCTCAATTATTATGTTCTTTCAAGAAGTCTGGTTATGTGGAAATCTCTAGAGTGATGAAAGGTTGCTCAGATGTCTGTGTAAGCTAGGGAACAAGCTCAAGGGAATGAAAAATTAAGAGGCTACAGGTTTGAGCAGGCAAATACTCACAGTAGAGAGCTGGAAGCCTGCTTTCAGCTCATGCTGAGACTGAGTGCTTGAGGAGCTGGGAAAAGGCAGCCAGGCTACAGAAGTAACAAGAATAATTTCCTGGGGACTGTGCAGAGTTTACTGCATCCAGAAAGTCACTGAGTTGACTGCAGCAAAGCCTGAAAGCAGGAATCACCTGCTGGGACACAAGGGGCATTGAGAGCATTTTGTATCTCCCTTCTACTTAGATGTTTTCCTGGTCACTTTGAATTTTCTGTGCAAAAAAAAAATATATATATATATATTAAAAAAAAAACCAACATCATCACAAACAACACACAAAACCCACTATCTTCCAGTTTATTTTCCAATAAAATCTTTGTTGTGCTCTGATTGGGATTAAAAGTGGTTTAGTTTTCCTTGCAGACAGATTATAAATAGATCAGCCTCAAAATGGATAGGAGTACCACTAGTGGATGTAAATGTGAAAATCATAAACATATGGTCTTTTGTACATTGCTATATACACAGATTTGAGATTTACTTTGTTAAATAGCTATAGTGAAAAAAAAATCAGAGACTACATAGAAAAACTGTTGAAACAGCTCTCTAAATCCATTATTTAGTAGTAAATCTTTTGGTAATTGAGATTAAAACTTTAACTTTCTCAAAGGCCGAATTTAATTTAAAGTGGAGATGCTAAATAACTCAAGGGGAAAAAAAAATGGCCTGATTCATACAGATTGCAGAACAACTATACAAAAAGTAAATTTGATACTGTCCTATCTGTACAAAAGTATGTTAAGAAAAGGAGATAGACAGATGTCATGCACTCCATTATATTTTCACAATAAGGTAATACATGTGATTGAAAATATTGCAAGAAAAGGAGAATAATTTTGCAGAACTGATATCAGGAACTCCCTTGGATTCACAAGTTAGGATTTTGCTGTAATAAGTGATAATGCAAAATACATTATACTGAAGCAGCAGTACTGCTAGACCACTTCCATAAAGATATTAATAGGATTTTCAAACTCTTTCATGTCCAAAAACAATGGTTGAAGTCCAAGACTTACTCAGTGGGTTTTCTAGCCTAAATCCTTTCTAGCACCATATTCCCAAGAGTCAGATAATCCTTAATCTTCATTAATTCACTTCAAATCGTATTTAGGATTAAAAAAATATGTTTAGAGATGCTTAAAACTTTATGCAAATGATATGCCTCCTCAATAAGTAACCTTACACAACGTGGCTGCTCATACTGGATATATTTACACACCTCAGTCTACACATGAGGGTTTCAAATACGTGGAGTATATTGAATACAAGTGATTCTAGAAAGGTGTGTTGTTGGGGTTTTTTTGGTTAAAATATGATAATTAGCTTATTTAAATGTAAAGAAATCAAATTACTGCATTTTATCTCTTCAGCTGCTCAAACTATTAGTATTTTTTATGGCATTGAAATATTAAAATATATTTTAACAGGAGTACAACCTTAAGGTACAGTATGCTTAAAATTATTCCAAATTAACTCAGAGAAATCTCTCAGTATTTTCTAATAGTCTGTAAACTCTCTTAGAGGAGCTGTGGAAAAGTGAATCCTTCTGATGGAAAACTAGCCCATAGGTTGTTACTAGTACCAATAAAAAGCCACTGAGATGATTAAATTGACTGAAATGAATTTTAGAAGTGCTGCTGCCTGATCTAATCTGAGCAGTTTGTGACATTTTTTTTTTTTTTAATTTCCCTTGAAATTATTGTTTTTATGAATTTATTGTTAATCAGTTTTGGGTTTTTTTTTTATAAGTGGTTATACTTAAGGTGTCACCGAAGTTTATACAGTATGTTTACACTGCCATCTAGGGTACCATCATAGGGTACATTTTCCCCCAGACCATACATGCAGTAACATGGCATATACAAAACTGGCATTATGTGATATTTATTCTTACTATTTCAGTTGTGGGTTGCAGAATAACGTGCATATAAGAAGTGTGGGGAGTTCGACAAAACATCACCTTCCTGAAAGATATTAGATTTTCCAAAGCAGTTGCATGGGTGCTCGACGTCATCCCTTAGTAAGTCAATATCCACACAGCTTGCTTCATCAGCCCAGATGCTGATGCAGAGGGTAATACCGTGTCGGTCAGCAGTGTAAATGGGAGTACATGAGAAGACTGTTCCCTTATGTCCACAACATAGTTTCCAGGTGCTTTTAAAAATCGAACCGTTAATTTTGAAAGGCTTGGTTCCTCCCAAGTTAACATTTTTTTCCACTTTTGACAGTCTTCACAGGGTGGTCAGCCATAGGGCTTCCAAGGACCAACAGCTTGAGAGAGATTTGGACAATGACTCACACTCTTTAAACTCTAAGTATTTCATTCTCAGCTCTGATCCACTGTAATATCCGCAGTATACAGTTTCATATTAAGCTATGTAAAAAATATTATTATATAAAAATCTTAGTATGATATTACAATCATATATAAAAATAATTATACAAAATGAGATATCTTGGTTATATACACTAAAGTGCAAGAGAATGCAAGTATATATGGATGTTCATAATGCAGAAAATATATTCAGGGCTCCTGTACTTTTGGGAAAAAAAATAAAATAATCTATTTTGTAGCTAAGGTTGACCAGTGTCATTCTGCTTGGACGTTTTCATTGACCACTAGTATCTTCAGAAGGTATTCAAATATCTGACACTTGAAAATCCATTCTTCTTTCATTTCTTTGAAATCAGGGGGCATGAAAATCTTTTTAAAAGGGAACAGTGGTTTCTCATTTAAAGTATATGAAAGAAAATAATTTCTAATTCTTCTAGTGGCTGGAATTCTAGTCTAGACATTTTCAAATAAGTATCACTTCACAAAATTTTTAATAACTAATATATATACATAAGCATATGTATATCTGTATATATAAAAATAGTCTGTTTTGTTTCCAGGCTTTTGCAATTTTTTTATTTTTTGATAGAATGTATGGAACATTGCATGAAGCTAAAGAAACAAGATTAATTTCAAAATCAGAATTTCAACATACAGAACTCTGACTTTGATACTATCACTTTTCTGTGGCTATTATTGCTGAATGCTTTTACCTTTTGATGTCATGGGTCACTATCACATATATCTTTGCAAGGATTACTCTGGGGCAAAATGAAAGAACCAGCAGATGGTAACCTTAAATTGCTTCCTTGCCTGGATTTAGTTCTGTATATATAGACTAAAACATGGAGATTGTTCTGTTATCTTAAGATAGTAAGCAAGCTTTTACATTTTCCCTTCTTGCTACAACATCTATTGAAAAAAATCTATTTCTTGCAATGTCTTTTAAAAATACTAAATTATTAGTAGTGTTCACATTTGAACGTGGAGGAAAACATCTTTAAAATTAATATGAACCATATTCCTATAAAGTGATGCTATTTCTTTCAAAGCAATGAAGTCTGGATAAAAATGGAAGGATGATGAATACTGTAAGGATTATGAATGAACTAAATCATTTTTCATAATCTGCATAAGATTTATGGAAAGAAACAGCTGAACAAATTGTATCTTCTCACCTATGAAATTAATATTTTTGGATTGAAACCAGAATGTTTTTCCATTTCTCATCCAATTCATCTCAGATTAAAAAATAATAATAAAAGACAGAAAACAAATCCTGCTCATTTTTGTTAGAATCTCATATTAATCAAGTACAGTATTTTGTGACAAAGGAACAATTTGCAGTACCAGGGCATTTAACACCATATGAATTTCAAAGTCATATGCAGTTGTGATCAATGAACTGTTGATACCTGTTTGTCCTTCTGTAAAAATGACCTCTATAACTCTCAGGGGCAATGCTGCATGACACCCTGTAGCAATATAGTGTGTAGGTACATTATTCTTACAGATTAAAAAATCTTCTATTATCATAACTTCTTGGTGCTATTACACCATGATTGAAACATGCTCTATGATTTAAGAATTTGTGGGATTTTTGTATTAACATGAAAAGTGTAAATCTCAGTAAAATGTGCTTATTTGAAAACATAAACCTATTCAAATTTGAGTAGTAATATGCTCTTCCATCTTAAAAAACTCTCAGCAATCCCTTGGCCACATAACCTGAGAGTTTTTGGAACCTGAAGACTGTACACTGGAAAGAAGGAATGTGGTATTACTTGATGCAAGAGTCTGTTCTAATCCAGTTTAATTTATTTTTCCATGGGTGGTTGTGGGGTTGTTTTTTTTTTTTTCTTTTGAGGTTAGGTTGTTTCATTAGTTGATCTTCCCCCATCTCTTGCAATAATTTTCAACTTATGTATTGGTTAATGTGATTTAAATTATTTAACACAAGTTGTTTGCCTCATTATATGTTTTGATTTAAGTTCAATCTAGGGTTACCTATACTAATTTTTGCTTACAACTAGAGGCTAGTTGGTGTACAACTTAATGTTTATATTTTAGCAATCTTAACTATTTGAATTTTTGTGTCTTATTACAATACTTCTTTTTCTGACTTTTACTTTAGAATTTTAACTTCCTTTACTTGTAAAAATGGAGCCTTATTTTTTCAAATTTTACAATTTTAATCACTTCATGACTGTGAGACATTAGGAAATGGAAAAGAAATAAATTGTCAGTGTGCTGGTAAACTACAGAAGCACACATTCTCATGCACATGAAGAAAAAATAAACAAAGATGATGAAAATAAAGCACTACGTAGCTATTAATTTTTTTTACGGAGAGCTTTTATTTTCAATGTTTTCCTTTTATAGTTAATACTATGAAATATTTTGGGTGGGGTTTTTTTTGTTGTTGTTATTGTTTAAATTTCCCTTCAATTAAAAAAGGTTGAAAAATATTATCTTCATATATTTCAAGGTTTGAAAATATATTAACCTTTTCACTCTGCATGGCCAGTGAACCCATTTCATAGTGATATTGACATAAGGAAATTTTGTACATTACATTTCTTAAGCATAAAAATTTCTTTGTGTTTTCTCTCAAATTAAGGATAATAACTTGTTCTTACAAAGTAAGCACTGAGGGTTTTGTCTCTGCTAGAAAATAATTGCAAGAATCACCCAACTGTTAATATATTGTTACATAGTATCATTCTTGTGTTGATTACTGCTTAATACTGTTGTCATGTTTCTAACAGTTGAGTCCAAGTATTGAACATTTTTTGCATAATGTTGTTTCCTTTACCTTTCACATTTTATCTTCCTTAATTTTAGCTATTTCTGGGTTTATATTTTCTTGCTATTTCTACAAAATGCTCCCAAAATTATCACTTTCTAGAAGCTTTCTAGAATCAATATTGTTAAATGCTATGAGAGAGTTAGTGCTTCAAAATTATATTGTATATAAATATCACAGAATGTAATGTTGGAATGAATTTAGTGTTTACTGTCAATATATTGAAAGCATAGCGAGAAATTTAAGTGGATTTGTAGCGGTTTTCTACTTTGCATGTCTTGGCATTGTTTGTTGGTTCAGCCCTGCTGTTTTAAAGAAGTCTAGGTGAATCCAAAACCATAACTATTTATAAATCAGTGTGATTTGCAGTGCATTTTTCAATTTGCCAAATGGCAGTTGATTTCTGAAATATAACTAACAGATTCTCTGTTGACAGAAATCTAATTGTTCTCATACATTTTTTTCAAATTAAAGCTATTAATGCAAAAATAGACAGCAATGCAACAGAGCATCTGAGCATGTTACAAATGTTGGAATCTCACATATATAATATATACACCTGCTGACATATATATTAATTTTTCAGTGAAAAGGACGACTTGTTTTCTGAAAAATGTCTTTTATCTCTGTGTAATACTGAAGTTTCTCTGTTACTTGGTCATTGTAGTGTGTAAGTCTGTGTGTAGCTGGCTCCCCTGGGGCCCAGCTGTGAAGACACATGTACGCTGTGTTGACAATTTGTAGACCAACATCCATGAGCAAACAGGAGGGCAAGCAAAGTGACGTAAAATTGCTGGCACACATCTGCACTTTCTGAATCTGTACAGACAGCCTGTTTGACCTGTGGCTTCAAATTGCAACATAACAATCAAGCTGAATGCTTAAGTAAATTAGATTACTTACTTAATTTGATATTTATATGGTCAAATTGTGATAACATTAACTGTCAATATGCTGTTAATACAGAAAATGTCAGCACCCTCAGAGTGTATATGGGCTTCAGTGTCACAGAGCAGCCTCCATAAAGGCCTCCGCCCAGACCCATGGTCCTGGAGACCATGTCAGTCCCTCTGGGATCCTCAATCCTGCACCCAAGACATCTTAAGGTATTGATCCCCAGATCCACCACCACCAGGACCTGCAAAGCCATGTGCCCTGCTGACCTGGGCATGACCCATGGGCTGATGTCCTGGGCCTATCCAACGTTTTCATCTCACTATACTTTTTTATTAATTTTTGTTTGTTTGGGGTTTTGTTTGGGGTTTTTTGTTTGGTTTTGTTTGTTTGTTTTCTTTTTACTGTTCCGTCTGTCTGAAAGCAAAATCTGACAAAGGCAACAGGTATTAGAGATTTACTTTTTTTCCTTCTATATTATTACTCTAAGGTCAATATCTTGAGGGTGAATTGTGCAGGCAATTAGTCGATTAAAGAGGTGCAATTTCTTGGGACTGTCAGTAGACCTTATTTTTTCTCAGAATATCTGGTTTAAGGTGTTCTGATGCTACAAGATATAGAAACTACCACGAAATAGGAATTTGGACTATATGAAACTTGTTTACTGTTGTGTAAGCACAGCTGGCACCCAGTCTGTACATTTGGTACACCCCTGCTACACCATTTAAGATAAGAAAAGTGCATTTGTAGAGAAGGGAGTCTTTCCAAGTATGTTTTGTCTGGTGTAGTTTATATTCTAGTAGTATAACAGAGAAGCTGGAAATGCTTCTAATGTTAGGTCAAATGTAATAACTGCTCCTCTCCCTAACCTTTTGAATTAAGGCACTACAACTACTGAAGAAGTTGTTATGTTAAGAAAAATGATTGGTTATGAATGTTAATTAAATAAATATGAATTCATTTCATGATGGTTTGGTAAAATCATTGAAACCTTTTTTTAAAGTAACCAATACTGTTGTTGGAAATAAAACAAAATTAAATGAGTTACAGAACATAACAGCTTGGCAGGAAATATTAAATGGGACAGAACTGAAAATGTTCTTCATAAAAGTTCTCTTCAAAATATTGGCTGTTATTACAAAATCTAGATCATGTATAGAAGACCTGTCATTTCAAACAAAACCAAGGTACTTTGAGTCAAATATTTTTATAAGAATGGTAGACCATGAAATAAAGAAGCTAAAACACAATAGCTTTCTTTTAAATTTTAGATCTATTCAAACCATATATATTTCTTGCATCAAAATATGAACACACTGTATCTTTATTAAGTCAGATAATTCTTGTCTTTTTTACTGTCACCAGGGGACAAATGTAGATGTTATTTCATTCATACATTCCTAATGCATATTTAAAACATTATTCGTTCTGTCCTAGTCAGAACATGCAGCAATGAGACGAATAACAATTGTAACTTCAGTTGAGTTAGGAAAAGTACATGAAGTTAAATTTTGTTGAAGCTCATTCTAACAAAAGAGGAGCAAAATCATCCTAGCAATAAATATGGTTCTATTTTATGGGGATATTGTTACAGTATAGTATGTAACTTCCAGTTAACAGACACTGTAGGCAAACAATTTATTATTATTATATTATCCACTTAGACTGAAAGTGTCAGGCAGCATCCCTCATTCTGAGCCTCTGCCATTTTTAATTTATACTGATTGATTAAGTTACCATCACTAAAAAGTATTAAACAAGTGATTTGGTTGTAATTAAGATGCATGCATTCTTAATGTAGCTACTTAACTACAACAGTTCCAAAAATCAATATGAGCTGTTAAATAAAAAATATGAAGTATTTGTTATTTGGTTAGAAATGCATATATACTGCAAGTCTGCATGTGCTCAGCCAGTATATGCTTCTAAAAGTATTGGGTATGCAGCTAAAACTTTATCTTTCTCTTATATGTGATTGTTCTTGTATCTGTTGAGAATTTGTTATTTTGCCATTGCAAAAGTTTATTTGCATTTTGAGTTAACAATTACCTGAATACAACAGTAACAGGAATGGGATATCGTTGCAGTGAACCATGTGTTGAATATGAAATAATTTTGTTCTTCAGTAAAATGGTCTTTCTTACAATTATCATTGGTGAATATCTTTGAAATAGATATGTTATTGTTCATAGGCAACACCTCTAAGACTGTAAAGACAAAAATGGACATAACTAAGTAATTTTCCACATTGCATCTCTAAATTTATAGTCACTGACAGAAGTATTGATGGAAATGTTCAGTAACAGTGAATTAAACATCAGTATAGTAACATAATCAAAATTAAGTCTTTGGATCATTGCAGTCTTTCTTTACTGAGTAACTTAGTGATCTTTTTATGGTGCTTATTAAAGATTATAAATTAAATATCTAAAAATAAGTCTTCAAGTCTTTCTTTTTACAAAAACATGAGGGTTGGAAAGTAACACTTTCTTAGAGAAAAATAATAGTAGGTTATTAGTGGTGATCTACTTAGATACAGAAGTGTGATTCTTTTTTCTTCTTTTAATTATTTTCAGTGGAAATGAGGGATTTTTTTTTCTATTTAGGGGAAAAAAATTATTATTAAATATATACCAGGAATTATTAAACTGAGAGGATAATATTTATTTTGAGAAGAAGTTATGCTTAAAATCGGATCTGAATAGTTAGGTCACCCTCTTAAATGTGCAATGGTCAAAACAGAAAAAAATGAAGTTTGTACTCCAACAGAACAATGACCCACTGCACCTCAGAGTATGACAGATTTAGAGTGTTTTTTAAAAAGAAAAGGGAGTAAATGCTTCTTATTTCTATGATCTTTAGTTTCCTCCAACAATTTTTGCTACTTGCCTATACAACACTATAGAATAATAACTTAAGACCATCAAAAAAGATATGTTTCTTTCTCTTTCTGGATGAAACAAAATTTTATGATCACTCAGATTGTTAAAAATTGTTCAAAATTTAATCTGGGAAGCACATCATGGTATATAATTCTGGGCTGGAAAAGACAAAGAAGTAGTCATTCCTGTTCAAATGTATGTGCATCAGCAGTGAAGTTCAAAAAGTTGTATTCACCAATCAGTCAGCAAGAATACTCCTATTGTAGAAAAATTGTTTAAACATGATCATTTAAGTAAATTTTGGAAACAGATTATTTTTACTTCCCTATTAATTTAGGAATATTGTAGTCTCTCCCCTATCCCCTTCAACAGAATCTTGTAGAGAATTGAAATATGAAATTTATTATTTTTAATGAGTTTTATTCTTTGCATAATGATTGCATGTCTTACATTAAAGAAAAACGTTCAACTGACCATTTCACCTAACTATTTAGTTTCATTTGTATGTTTGTGTACAGAGATACATTTGTTTTTTCCATTTAACTGGACTTTAATACCTACATAATAAAAGGTATTGATTACAATGAGAGAGAAAATTGCATTGCAAATAAAGGATTCTTGATTTTCTTATCCCCAGAGATATACACCCATCTGTTACTACACATGAAAAAGTAAACAATTACAGACTTAATGCTCTGAAACACTTGTTAATTCATCATACCGTAAGAAGTGTTTGCAAAAAAAAAAAAAAAGAAATAATTGTCTGCAAAGTATTGTTTGATAATGTGGTACTGATGATAAATAAATTATGAGAACTTTGTGTAGTTAAGTTATAAATATATAGATTAGCAAGACATGTCCCTTAAATTTGTATATAATATAACACATCTTTTCACATGTGGTAAATATGATTCCTATTACAACCATGCAATTAATACATCTACCTAGGTTGTTAAGGTTGTGTGTTACAAGACATTTCCTGTCATGAAAAACCCTGAGGTTACTTTAAGCTGTTAATCTTATATTTGCTGAATCATGATTTCACATAATTTGTGTACATTCAGTATTTCCCTGGCTTTTTTACATGTTGTGCTGGGTTCAGC
>NW_010259574.1:0-11713 GCF_000690775.1 Eurypyga helias
GAGTTAAACCACGACACATGCAGAGAGAGAGTGACAGTTCATGAAGACACAAGGAGCCTCTTACTATATCTCACTTATAATAAGCAGTTATCTCAATTAAAATGTTTTAATGTAATCCCAGCAAGCTCAAAGCAAGAACTGCTAATCCATTTAAATTGAAATCCATTACTTTTTAAATCTTCCTTTAACACAAATCACTTATTACAAAACTCAAGGTAGTATCAGTCAGACTATTTAAGTGGTGTGGTAAAAGTCCAAGTTCTTTTAGAAAACTGAAAGACACCTAATAGCTAAATGGCTAGCTGGTTTTCTGTTTAGAAATTACTAAACTACTTTTATGTGTGGACTTAAAAGAGAAAAGCATGAGTTAGTTCTGCAAGACATAAAAGGAAATCCTAATAGAGTACATGAATGTAACCATAATTTATAGAGAAGGCTGGAATCAATTTGGGGGATGGGAAATAATTTACACTTACTCATGAATATTGTTCATGGAATACATCCAAGAGGCCCCTACCAGCAATTCATCTAAAAGAGGCTATTTTATTTGTTCTTCACTGAAACTAATTATATAGTCTCATGCAGTCTTAATGCACTCATAAGAAATTAATGATGCATTCAGAACTTATCTGGGAGCAGAAATGAAACTATGCCACTGACCCAGAGGTGAAACATTCAAAGGATAGAAATGGCAGCGGTTATATAGCCTGAAAGCATAAAGTTAAGACTAATCCAATAAAGTCTTCTGAAAATAAGAATTAATTTTGAAAATATTCCTGAAACAAATAAGACTTTGCAAGGCTGAAAGGAGTGATATTACTTAGAGCAAGCTAAAATAAACAGACATAATTTTTTAACCTTGACGTGGGAAAAGATCATTTTAGTCTGAAAGCCTGAAAAATGGAAGGTCTATTTAAAAAGAGACTGTATCAGTCTTGATGAGAGAACATGGAAGTTTGCAACAGATGGCTAAAATTAAAGCTATACTTTTAACCCCCTTCTGAGTATCTATGTATGCAAGAGAGGAAAGCTGGATCAATGGAAGCACAAAATTGTCACTTTATTGCGATGTTCATTTTTACAAGGTGTTTATATACTAAGAATCTTTGGAAAGAAAAAACACATAAAGATAATTCAAAAGCTTTTGTATGTTTTCAGTTAAGACATTTAAGAAAGAACTGGATATTACATTTTAGCACATAAATGTTCAGTGCTCTTGGAAAAAACTAACTAATGTTTCAGAAGATAGTATAGATAGCAGTAACAAATAAAGGTAAACTTCTTCTGCCTGAATGCATAAATAGCTAAATCATACAGCAATATCAAAATCTGATGTAGTACTCCTTAGAAATCAAGTATGCTCAAGTCTGTTTTGCTTTATAATCTCTTGCCAATTTAGTTTCTGGAATACCACCTCTGTGTAAGCAAACATTTTTTTAATGCATTATCTTCACAGCCTCAGCAGAAACATGACCGAAACTAAACAGTAGACGTGTATTCCTTTATGCAACAGGCAATTAGTATTTCATAATTCCATTAAGACAGACAATAAATGGGATGGCTAATGGAAATTATGAACATTGTGTTCTGCAGATCTGTGAACTCTGTCACTAACAGCAATTCTATGAGTATCCCCTTGGGCTGCAACCTCAGCACATACACTATCAGAATATTAGAGTTCTTATAATCTGCGGTTTCTCTTTACTGAAGAATATTATAATACTATAATATTAAAGATTATAAAAATATTACAAGGAGAATGGAAGAATGAGTTTGTACTTATTTTCTGAATTACATAAAAGGCAAATTGAACTCCTTTTCCCCTCAGAAACAGCGTACCTGAAAATGTCCGTTAACTCATTTCACATCCTAGAAGGTTTAGTACATTTGGTTTCCATTGTTATTGCTCATTTAGTCATCAGAAGATACGATTAAGTTCTACTATCCAAAACTGAGCAAAAAATAAGCCTATATATATACCATCTAAGCTCTAAAGATAAACCAAACCGACAAACATCCTTCTATAAGAAAGGGAGAGACACTGTATCTGAATTAGTTATTTAGAAATACAACCTTGCAAATGAACCTAGGGTAGGACTTCATGAATTACGGAATTCTTGCAAAAACATGCCACAACCATGCAACACAGATCCAATAGTTTGATGCGAAACTTTTCATAAAACCTCCCGGCATTTCACAATATTTATATTGTCCATGGTCCATACCTTATCCAGTGAAATTCTAAATTCACACATGTAGATTTAGCCTTAGCAGAGACTAGTGATTCGTTCTTCCCTGACACGCTGCAGTAACCAGCGTTTTACCATCGCGTTAATTCCAAGAGATGTATTAATGCTCAACAAGCTGTGCTGAACCACAGCTGCAGAAGAGTCATGAGATGAAGTGTGGTACTGCCACAAGAAACAGTATAAGCATCTCACAAATGAAGTCATGATGTTGATGTTATTTATACTAAAAGATGTATTTACACATGTCATGGTTTAATCGCAGCCAGCAGTTGAGTATCATACAGCTGCTCACTCACCTCCCCTTCCCCCAGTGGCGGAGGAAAATCAGAGGAACAGACAAGGAAACTCATGGGTTGAGATAAGAACAATTTAATAATTAAATATTAATAAAATAGTGATACCAATAATATAATACTAATATTACTACTAATAGTATGTAATAAAAAATACTACCACTACTACTAAAGTGATGAAAGTAATGGAAAATAAACCAAATTGCACACCCCCTGCTGACTGATGGCCAGCCAGGTCCCGAGTAGCAAGAGTGAGAGCCGGAGGGATATCACACCAGAGTCTGCGCAAGCCCCATGAGCAAGAGCTACTGAGAAAGCCAACCAACTCACCTGGTCCCCAGCCCACCCCACACCTGAGCATGTTTTATGGGATGAAATACCCCTTTGGTCAGCTTGGGTCAGCTGTCTGGGCTGTGTCCCCTCCCAGCTTCTTGTAGCTCAAAAGTTAGGAACACAGGTGTAATATCAGAGGCTGAGAAATTCCTCAGCTTGGTACAATCGCTCCTTAGCAACAATTGAAAACACCAGAGTTCTCAGCACAAATCCAACACATAGCCTCATACTAGTTGTTGTGAAGAAAATTAACCCTATCCCAGCTAAAACCAGCACAACACAAAGTAAGTAAAATTGACAGTCCTCAATTTCATCTTTAGCATTTTTGTGCTAATACTACTGCAATTCACTTGCAATCATCCAGGATACTGAGAATCCAAATCAACTGTTTTCTTAGTATCTGTCAGATATTCTGCTACTTGCAAGATATGCAGCTCCTACCTTACACAAGGGACGGAATATATCCAAGCCATTTATAAATACCTTTCTTTGATCCAGCTAACACAATCCAAAATAAAAAGTTTCACTGCAAATGCCCTTCGAGTATGTGCTCCCATATAATAAACGTATCACTCCCACCCAAAACCAACATCTCCAGCAGGAAATCTCTTAAAAGCGGTTAGTCTGTTTCTCTACTTAGGACACCACTTACAAAACTGATACAGCAGAAGATGCTTGCAATAGCAGCCAGTAGGATCAACTATCAAGGCAATTCATTCTAGCACCGCGCCTCACAGATGTGCTTTCTCTGACAAATCTTGTCTTATGGTTACTATAAAAGGAGGGCTTATTAAAATCCAAGTATACCTCACAGAATTTCTGTAACAGTGCAGGTGGCAAAAAGTCCTGAAGCTTTAACTGAACAGGAGGCCCAGTCCAATTGCTTTGAACAAAGAGGTGCAAACTGCCCACACCAAGTAGGAACATCTGCCTCTGCCTGCAATATAGATAAGGAAAGCAATTAGCAACATATTACATTCTTAATTGAGTATAAAAATTAAATCAGATATTGTAGTAATTTGCAACCTTCAGTCTTAAAATAAAAATCACTCTTGTATTAGGGAAATATAATGAATGTAGCATTCAAGAATGCACATGGGTAACTAAAAGGTTTGGAAATACATTTGTTTATAACTGTTCCAATTAACGACAAACATTTTGGAAGCATACTTAGTTCATATGTTTCTAAATTTAAGGCCTGTATCTAACAGAGATCAGGAGATTTGCATAGGATGTAGATTATTGCATATCTGACTTCAGCACAGTGATTGTATTTTCTTATGATACATCTAATCCTCAGCATTTTCAGAGAAAATATACTGCATTAGTCTATGTTACAAAGCAGCATGTTTATTTGTTTTGACACAGCTGTTTATTTTCACTCCCTCTAATAATAAAACAATTAAAGTGAATTGCAAAACAGTACAAAACTATCATCTCCAAGTTGCTTCAGATACATTTTGCAGCAAACCCTCTCGATCATACTTTTCAATTTAAATAATATTTTTAAAATGCAATTATGAGACATTGTTTCATTCCTAAAACTAAGTATGGTAAAATTGTTCTTATTTACAAGACTAAGCTTATATAACGTCGCTATGGTATTATTTTTTTATGCACCTACAGTAACAAGTAATCTAGGTGGTCTGCAGAAGGCAGGGCACAATCCCTGAGCATTCAATGGTCAGTTTAACAGATGTAGTCTTTTAGGAGATTTACACAAACTTCTGGTTTGTTTTATGATTTCTTAATGACTTAGAACCTTATTGTGTTATAATCAGTCATGTGCCAACAAGGGCCCTGTCACATATATAACATGCCTTCTGCCTACAAAAAAAAAAAACCAACATTTTAATTGTGCTGGTTTGATATAAAATTGGCATGTTAAAGAGCATAACTGAATTGAAAAATAAGTCTTTTTTTCTTGCTATAAAACAGGGACTTGTAAATGAAAAGTCTTCTAAATGGAAACAAATGGACAAAGTGTTATACAACCCTTAGAAAAACAAAGTCAAACAGAAAAGCCACACAAACAAGCAGCTGGTGGGCAAGAATGTGACAAAAGATGTAGAGCAATGAGAAAGTAGGGGTGGGGAACACTTGATTGAAAAAGAAAAAGTGAACTGAGCCTTCAGAAGAGTTAGAGAACAAAGAGGGGTACAGAGAGTTCTTGTCAAACAAGACAAGGTAATGTTTACCAGCTGTCATTATTCAGCCCATTACTACCTACCAGCTAATGTTACTTGAATACATACCTAAGATTATCATTAAACTTCCAAATAACTCAAGAACACAAAACACTAACAATTACTGCACACTAAATTATTACCATTACACACAAAACAACCACACAGACATATTTTCTAATTAATCTTTCATGATGTTATGCTTCAAAGCTTCTGAACGGAAGGATAACATACAGAATAACCAACCATCTCTGCACTGTGATTTGACAGATGCACTACAGTCTTTCGAAGACTCATTGTCATTATTTTATCATCATTTACACTGAAATTTATACTAATAATTACTTACTTATCATTACTGACATCTATCTGGTAGGCAGACTTGCCTGAAGTCTTGATGCAGTTATAACCACTGAGAAGGCCTCTACAACAACTGATAACCAATTCCATTACTTTGGCCAGGATACTGTCTTTTCACCAGCTAATTTGTCACCACCAACTCACTTTTCCCTCCCCACTTTTTCAGATTTATGACCAATTCCCAGTCTCCTCATCACTCATTCTGTATCAGAAAGTCAATTCCAAGCTCTAATCCCTCCAAACGCTAGCCTCCCTTACCTGTCTCATGCCTGCTCTCCACACTCACAATGCAGACCCACAAATGCTCACCTCCCAAAGGCAGCCTCAAAACAGCTCTTCTGTGCTGCCTGAAAACAACAGAGGGACTGCTGCTAGTGTCACACTTACTGTGAGGACCTACATAATTACTTGTAATTCCTTAGACATATTTATATCCATCCATCCGGTTCTTCCTTTCCCTATGTGAATGGGAAGTTGCTGCCTTTTTTTGTTTGTTTGCACAAAGTCCGTTAGGACTGTGATCCATGCTGTAAAATCAGATGCTTATACACATTCCACTGTAATATTTATACTGCTATACCTGAACTTGCTCAAGTTCAAAATAAATAATACAGCACTTGTATTTGAAAAAATAATGGATTTGCACATACTGCTAGATTTCACAAACTGTAAGACTGAGAAAATACTCAACAAGCAGGCTATGCTTAAGATGCAATTAGGTTATGGGTTTGGGAAATGTTTCTTCTCTTTTCAGTGAAGCCAGAAATTACAGAAGAGAAGTCAAAGCAGAATTAGACACTGCATAGTTACAAGTTCATACGCACCAAAGCAACCTGCAGAAACAGCAAGCATTTCTTCACCTTTGTTTTTCAATACATATAGCACCCCAGTTAACCAACCATCACCAGAAATAACATTCAGTGTTCAAGTTGCAAAATCATAACAAGCTTTATTGCATGGCTTTGTTTTGGAAAGTTTGGAATTAATTTCTACATTGAATAAGGTAAAAGTATAAATACACAGTCAAAAACACGTATAAGTGGTCACTTTCTTGTTCCTTTAGGTTTTGGAATCAAACATGAGACCTTCAAGTTCTTATTTTAAAATAAGCTCTCTGAAAATATTCTTTTTGTTGCGTCTTGCACACAAGTTCCTTCCAGTCTAAAAATCAAACAGTATGTCAGGCAAAGACGTACCTCCCTCGCATGGAGCTCAGGATTAAAAAAAAAAAAGGCATTCTCCCTCTACCTGATTAACACATACAACTGCTTCATCCTCTACAATTTGCTGATTTAAAATACAGCTACGAAGCCACGTTTTCTGTAGAAGATAACTCAGGTGAGTAGCAATAGCAAGGAAAAAAGTAGAAAAAGAAATCACCTATTCAATAAGTTAATTGTAAAGACTGCTTTGAGAATTCAGTTTTAGGCCATAAAGGTTAGAAGTGCTATAGTGAAAAGATGTCTGGGGCCAGGGAAGAAGGGAAGCAGTTAAAGTGACAGAAAAAGTCACAGCAAATTTTAAAATACAATTAAATATTTTCCTTACAAAACCATGGATTTGAAAGTGGAAAAAGTTACAGGCTATGTCCAAAGAAATTACGACCCAGATCCAAATTTTGAGCTGTTTTGCCCTCAAGCTGCTCAATTTCAGCTTCAGAAAAAGAACCCCTTAAGAGTTGTTTTAACACTATTATAAAACCATACTTTGTACTGTGTTCATATTGGTCTAAAAGAATAACATTAACATTATCCAGCTTTCTGTTTCTGATTGAATTCAACTCCCATAGAGTTTTTTAATCTCTAGAATTACCATGTACAGGTCAGGGAAAAAAGCATACATTGGAACTAAGCCTGTCTACTAAAAGTCACAAGAAAACCAGCGTCTTACTGAATTTTCAGAGCTGGAACTTAGAGGTTTGTTGCATTTCCTTTGAATCACTCAGTGGATAAAGAAAATGTCATTTTCACCATTAAAGAAAGACATAAACGTTTTTACCATAGGCAATGGAAGGTCAGAGTGCAAAAGTTGCATTAATTCCTTCCATAAGGCAGTCACATGGCATAGGGCCTGCAGGTAGGAAAAATAGCTATGTAACACATTTTAACCCCAAAAGTCAGAGAAATAAACGTGCTACAGATTTAAGTGCTGTAAGCAGTGCCTGCCTAAAAGAGGAAGTGATCTGTCTTTCAGTAGAAGTTTTTCTATCAAGAAAGTCACAACTTACTTTCTTCAGCACTAGAATCATTCAAAGCTTCTTATATTGTTACTAATGGAGCTTGAAAAATTCACTTGATTGCTACAAACAAAAAATGTCTCTGGCAGGCACTAATGCATTTTGAAGACTACACGCTTTCATTTTGAATAAAACTCCAGGCTGTAATTTTGGGCAGAAAACCCTCTGTCTGCTGCTGAAAGGCTAGATACTGTAGATCTGCCTCCCTATCTTCAGGCAAGGAGGCTTCTAATGCTGCCTAGAATTGCAGAGGGAACAAAAAGCCCCTCAAAGACCAAAAGAGCTGGAGTATGAGCACCTGAAGAACAAATTGCTCTGCTGCCTGCAGCAGGACAGCAGCAGCAGTCCTGTGAGTGGCATATAGGCCAATAAAAGCTCACAGGGGAGCAGGAGAAGAGGACACAACACCACGACAGGATAGGTAGAGTATTACTGAGTGTGTGATATAGATTACTGTTATCTTTGAGAAGCTCAGTCGTTCATAAAGGCAAGCAACATATCTCAAGCAGCAAAATGTATTTCAAGCAATGCTTCAAGATCAGGACTGTGACAGTTTCAATCCCTGACCAATGTTTCTTTCCTTGCAGCATTATTCAGAATACACTATTGCAAGATGACAGTCTACTAATACTGAAAGATTTCACTGGACTGTATTACCATCTAAGGGCCAGCTAATATTTATACAGCAACAGCATAGAGGGGGAAAAACCAAAACAAAACGAAAACCCCCAACACCTAGAGACAAAAATACATGGGAACAACATCTGAATATTCCAGCTCAGAAAACAGGAGCACACCATATCACATGCCACACTAGAAGATAAGCTTTTGACACTGTGATCACTAACAAATCTCATCTTAATATTTTAGAGGTGCCAACTATTTGTTTCTCTCTAGTATTTCAGCAAGCCCTCCTGGTTTTATGTCTGTCATACCAAAACACAGGTGTTTGTACCCAGCCACACTTATTGGCAATGCATTACCTTCCTCTTACTTTCTTCTTACTTTTATCTTCTCTTACCTTTTGTTCTTTCAGCAAAAAATTTTCCCACCCTCAACTTTTAAAATAAGTATATATACAAACACACTTAGTTTTCTTCTTCTACTCTCCCTAGTGTGACAGATTTCACTTTGTTCATTATTTACATAGAAAACTAAACACTGAAGTCAGACTCATTAACAGCAAGAATTATCATATGCAGTAGAATTAGAAAGAATTTATCAGTCTTGTGAAGAAAACAGTTGATGAATAGCATCCATGAGTAATACAATACTCATTTCATATTAAGAAGTGTAGAACACCCTTACTATGGATCAGGCTCAGAAATGCAAGCATTGCTCAGACAGCAACATTATATGTTACATCCAGCAGTCACATAAATGTAATGCAATGTTTCAGTGAGAAAACTGATAATAAATTGTTTGATGATACATGGCATCACGATTTTACATTCGTTGGCTGTAAATAAAGCTATGGTTTTGAACAAACAGTATCACAGCACTAACCAATGAAAGAAATAATGGTAATATAGATGCCCCAGGAGAACAGGGGGAGCAACCCAAGAAATCTGTTTTCTGGCTTTTTGTCAGAACAAGAATTTTGGAGGCTCTATGTCATATATTATAAAATTAAAAAGCGCATTTTGTAAAAATCAAACATGGTCTCTACTAATCTTCCATATAATAAATAATAATTTTCACCTTTCCACGTTATCAGCCTCTGCAGAACCGTCCAGGTATGCTAGAATCTGTTTCTCCAAGCAGCTCTCGATGTTCTCCTCTGTCACAGAAGATGCACTGAAAACATTCTGGATGGCTGAATTTGAAAATATTGCCTCGTATTTCCCATCAAAAATCAACTGCAATAATGATCCACTTACTGGGGAGAAAAAAAAGATTTAAAAAAAAAATCAGTGTCAGCTTTGAAACAACTTCATATTACAAAAGCTATTCAAACCAAACCACATACTACCACCCTTTTGAGGAATGAATTTTCATTTACATTGCAGGAAAAGCATAGCTGCACTGAAAGTAAAGAACAGCAGTAACAGATGTCACTTTATTCAAAATAAATTTTACAGAACTTGTGTTGATGCTACAGTGAAATATGAACTCCCAGTAGAATGTAAAGCACCAACTTGCACTGAAGTTTCAGGGGAAACACATGAATGGCCTTTCAGACATGTACACTACTAAAGACAACTTCAATTATCACAAGAGTTTTCTTCCTCCAAAAGATTTTACATGTGTGTTACAGTAAAATCCTATAGATAAGACAATTTCACAGAATAGAAAACCCTTTCATGGGAAACACCACAAACAATAATGGATCTATATTTGGAAGAGTTCAGTGAATAAATTCTCATGTAAAACCACAGAAAATACTCAGTGCTTCTTTTAAATGCTTAGAACATTCACAAAGAAGAGGCAATGTGATTTTATCTTTATAAAATAATTATTTTCCTATAATGTTTACTGTCTCAGTGAGAAGTCCGTATATGGAGTCAGTAACTACTCAGGTGGATTTGCACCCATAAATGTTTCTCCACTGAAGCCTTTCAAGACAAACAGAAGTCATGAAGTGCTATACATTTAATTCCTAAGAAGTTTCAAATCCACCAAGTTCTTGACCTACGCTACAGCTTTGTTTACAGAATATATCTTCCCATTTTTCTTCAGATATACTACAGTTCAATCCATCCAGCAACTGTTAGAGAAACTTCACTATGTGAAAACCTCCTATTCTTCAGCATATCAGTATCTGTCTACACTGCAGCTGTGGCTACAGCTCATGTGGATGTACTAACTGGTTTTAAAGTAGCTGAGGAAATGCAGATGTCTGGCATAGAAGAGGTACCTTAATATTAATCTGTGATACCAGCTCGGATTGCAGCTCCCATGCACTGTGTTACCATAGCTACACTAATATTAATACCTAAGGTAGCCAAATTAATGTTACCACAAGTATAGATCCACACAAGCAGCTGCTGTGAAAAGATGCCAACCAAGCGCCAACTCCAAGCTCATCCAACTAAAACAAGTATTCTAACTCCTAGGTACATAGGAAGACCAGGTACAGAACCACTTCAACAGCAGCGATGGATGACTTGGTAGGAATGGGCAACAGAGATACATTCTTTCTAATCTCTCTGGACCAGGCTGTTGACCACAACTTACTTTTTACAGCATTCTTTACAATGATGAACTCAATGATGTAAGAAATCATTTGTGTTAGATGATTTAAAAGAAACACTTTAAAAGCTATACCTGGAAAGGAACAGGCAAAAGACTAGTAATGGTTCTGCAGCCCTGCAACATCATACTGTCGCAGAGAACAGAAATAACAAGAAACCTTATCCAACCTATGCTTTGGGGAGACTTTCTTTCACCAAATGGCAGCTTCTTTATATTCAATTATAGTTGCCCAGGCAGGTGATGCTGAAGTCTGTAGAGCAACTACTGGCTGTGAGGACCATATGGAAAAATTCTGAGGCTCTCTTTCCAGTAACATTGTAACATAACTGCAAACACACAAAATCTGCTTTTGATTCTGTGTTTAGCTTCTTACAGGCCAAAACATGTTCAAGTTCACAGTCTTGAAATTTAGTAATTCAGAATTCAGTAAGTGCCTGAATAAGGATAGACAAGTCTTCAAATACACTACAACCTCTCCATGTTTTAAACAGCAGGGCACATGACTTGAGCACACTTGTATTTCCAGCTAGTCTGACATATGAAGTGCCTTTTCATAACAAATATTACATTTTAAAAGCTGCTGCGTTTCCCTCCAGGAAAGCTGTAACAACCTAATCAGGTCCCCTCCAGAGACCACTTTCCACTGTTCCCTTAAGCAACTATGACTAATTAACTAATAAAATCTATAACAGGTAGTTGATGCCAGAGTTCTCATGTTTTGCTGTAAAAGCGAGTTTCGTATCACTGCCAGGTTCACGCAGTCTTTCACTCGTGGGTCACGAGGCAGTCGCAGGCAGCACCGTGATTAAAAGCCCCCAGAGGAAGAGCACGACGTGAGCCGTGGGCCGTCTACCGGCTGCC